>NW_024598964.1:0-22644 GCF_004379255.2 Salvia splendens | reverse complement strand
TCCCTTCGTCCCGCTTTAGCAGTCCCAGTCACTTTTGAGCCATCGTTTTGTAAAAATGATACTAAATAGTTAAAGTGAAGAAATGGTAAAGTAAGAGAGATAATAATGTAGTTAAGACTCTTAACTACATTATTCTCTCTCTTACTTTACCATTTCTCCACTTTAACTATTTATTATCATTTTACAAGACGAGTGCTCAAAAGTGACTGGGACTGCTAAAACGGGACGAATGGAGTATTAAACATTAATAATAATGTGAGTCTTACTATCCACTAATACTCTTTTAACTATCCTGCTCATTATCTTTCTTAATTAATCAGTTATGCATTTGTTCAGGGGGCGTTATGGTGACACCAGCCTTAAAGTGACAACTTGACAACAACGTACCATGCAATCTGCGATACATAGACAAGTAACTCGGCATACGGTTCTAAGCAATCTGTGATACGAAATCAGAGCATTGTGGTGACACCATAATTACAATGACCATCTAGACAAACAATCTACTATACATATGCAAACAATCTGTGATAAATAGACAAATAATTCGGTATATGATTTCAAGCAATCTACTATACAAAATTAGAGATAATCAAGCAATCTCTGATGCATAAACAAGTCTGCCACGTGGCAGACTAAGATTGAATCCGCTCCTAAATCTAAGGGTTCTCAATGGTGATAAGTTGTCATTTTAAATATAGTTGACATTTTAATACAACCCTATATAAATATTTTTAAAATTCGTACATAACTTTTCTTCTCCTCTGAAATATTTTTCTCTATCGGCTCTTGAGACTAGTGTCTTTGACACTCCAACTACTCCGAATTTTTGTATTCTTTTACAGAAGGCAACTAAGTTTTTACGATTAACTATATGTCTGGACTTCTCGTTTTTTTTTCATAAGGACAACACTGGGTTTTTAATAAAATACTAGGGGGGCAATTTAATCAAATGAAACATATTATAACAAAATTACATAGGAGTATATATTTATGTATAAATGAAAAGTGAGGTGGGGCAATTGCCCTTGTGAATATATACTAGATCCGTCATTGCATTAGTTCCATTTTATCATAAATGTCCCTATTTTTATAAGATGGAGGGAGTATCCACTTTACAATCATATATTTCAAATTTAACACAATAGACAAGCGGTGGAATATAAAAATCCATATACTCCGAAGTAGATTATTAGTTTTATGTGATTGGGCAAAATCTATAACATGTGCCAAATATCTAAATATTAATGAAATATTGACAAGTTAATACTACGTAGTGAAAAAGAATGCTTAACAA
The DNA here is from genome assembly GCF_004379255.2 of Salvia splendens. Taxonomy (NCBI): domain Eukaryota; kingdom Viridiplantae; phylum Streptophyta; class Magnoliopsida; order Lamiales; family Lamiaceae; genus Salvia; species Salvia splendens. Next base: position 21,347 of record NW_024598964.1, on the reverse strand, counting down.
CTCGAAATTGATTAGTTAAATGTCACAGCTCTGGCGACAGGTATCTACAAATTAATGGCGCCTTCCACCAATAAATTAAAGCGTGTAATTATTATTAGCCGAAGACGTTAAAATATCTTCTAAATGATAGTGATTTGATATATCATGGTTTCATAACAGCATCTCCAATAGCAATAGGTCAGCCATAGCTTAGCCACAAACTCCTCCTGACACATCATCAGTACTAAAAACTCCTCATGCCACATCATCAGGACAAGCAACTGGACATGCAATAGGTTAGCCATAGGCTAGCCACAATAAACAAAATTATAAAAAAAATAATTAACACTCACACAAAATACGGAATTAAATTTACGACACAAATACGAGAAAATTCAATAATAATATTTATTTTAAAAAAGTACATTAATTAAAAAAAATTACATAATTAATAAAAATGTAGATTAAAAAAAATTACATAATTAAAAAAAACTAACGTCGTGCAGTCCTCCGCGCTCACAACTCTTCAATTAAATCCTTTTTGCGTCGAATATGAGCATCCATTTGGCGCATGTCGGCATGTGCTTGGAGGTGGCCGGCTTCATCGTGAGGTACCCCGCTTCGTACGTTGGGGGCGGCCACGCCGTGGCTTGGACCGGCTTCATTATCGCCGTTGGCCCAACTAGTCAGTTGTACACCTTCATCTTCGACAATCATGTTGTGCATGATAATACATGCGTACATTATATCAGCAATGCAGTCGACATGCCACAAACGCGTTGGACCCCTAATTGCTGCTCATCGAGACTGGAGCACACCAAATGCGCGTTCCACGTCCTTGCGCGCCGACTCCTGCCGTTCCGCAAAGTAGGCCATCCTCTCATCTGATGCGCATCTGATCGTCTTCACAAAGACGGGCCACCTAGGGTATATCCCATCCGCCAAGTAGTAGCCCATATCATGTCGGTTGCCGTTGGCGACAAAATAGATGGCTGGACCGACGCCTTGGCACTGCTCGTTGAAAAGGGGCGACGAGTTGAGGACGTTGAGGTCGTTGTTCGACCCGGCTACCCCAAAATACGCATGCCAAATCTACAGCCGGTAATCAGCTACTGCCTCGAGGATCGTCGTGGGATTCTTTCCCTTGTAGCCGGTCGTGTAGAACCCCTTCCAGGCAGCGGGACAGTTCTCCCACTCTCAATGCATACAATCTATGCTGCCTAACATACCCGAGAACCCATGCTTCTCCCCGTGCATCTACATCATCTCCTGGCAGTCTTCGGGGTAGGGCTTCGAAGGTACTGATCATAGAATATTTCAACCACGCCCTGACAGAAATACTTCATACATTCAAGGGCATTCGTCTCACCGATGTGGAGGTACTCGTCCCACATATCTGCCGCGCTTCCGTAGGCCAACTGCCTGATTGCCGCAGTGCACTTTTGAATAGGTGTGTGGCCGGGTCTGCCAGCCGTATCGTACCTGAAGCGGAAACACAGATATCGATGCTCCAAAGCGTCAACAATACGCATAAACAGGACCCTGCTCATCCTAAAACGCCGCCTGAAAAGGTTGGCGTTAAACCGCGACTCTTGTGCGAAGTAGTCTTCATATAGCCGCTGATGTGCAGCTACGTGATCTCGTTCAATCACTGCTCGGAGGTGGACAACGGGTCGAGGTCGAGGTACCGCCGGCTGCAAGGCCCTTTGTATCAGCCGGTTGATCTCACTGGACATATAGGCCTCCAACTCTTCGTTCATTTGCCGTTCGTACTCCTCAGCATCCCCACCACTGCCACCACTACTACCACTCGCGTTACTCATTTCGCGTTGTTGATCTTGTACAGAAATTAAGATAGAGAGAAAACTCGTTAAAACAAGTTGTGCGAATGAAAATGACGTGCAAATCACGTATATATAGTGTTTCGAAAATTAAATAAATAAATAAAAAATGGGTTGGCCGATCGCTCGCCGATCGGGAGCCTGCAATGGCGGCCAGCCGACCGGCGAGCGGATCGGCCAGCGCCCGAAAGTCGGCATGCGCTCGCCGATTTTCTCGCCGAATTGCCGCTCGCCGCCTGGTTCGGGGAGCGAACCGGCCAGCGCCTGGAATCGGCTAGCCGGTCCGCTCGCCGCCATTGTGGATGCTCTAACAAAGTGGAATAGAGTTGTACTTGTATATTCGAATGTAAGTTTTAATGCGAGAGTGGTACTTTTACAAATTAAGTAATTGTTGGAGAAGAAGAATTTTCTTTTACAAATCAAATAATTATTCATTTGTTGGAGAAGGAGAATTTTCTTTTAAGCATGGGCGGAGCTAGATGGATATGGAAGTCTTGTTCTAAGAAATCTCATTCCACAACGAGTGAACTTCAAAATAAGACCCAACACCAAAGAAACTCTATAGATACTTAGCATGACTAGAATTGAGGACAATAGATGTGTATTTTGCAAAGAGCAAACAGAAACCACCGAATATAGTATATTCTTTTGTTGCATGGATGTCCAATAGTCTATGGTATTATTGATGTGAGAAATGGAGCGTCTCCATTTGTCTTCCTAAAGATCCAAAAGACTTACTTTGTCAATTGGTTGGATAACCAGTTTATGAAGTTTGGTAAAAAAAATTGTGAATCGATCTCCATGTTATTTGTGATCGCATGGTCAGTCTAGAAGATTGAGGACAACTTTGCCAAAGCGACAACTTCTGAACTATTTTCTCTGTCCCAAATTAATTTAATTTAATTATATTCTATTTTGGGTTATCTCAAATTACTTTTTCTTTTATAATAGAAAAACAAAAGTGACTCCATTAAAAGGTTTGGAGGGAGTATGATTGATAATTAATTCCAAATTCATATACAGTGTATCTCTGGAATTGTTTTGTCATAAAAACGTGGCCCAAAGGAAACTTAAAGTTTGACTCAGGCCCATTAATATTTTGCTTATGGACTTATTTATCTTCTGAGCCCAGGATGCACTTTATTTTCCTACATATTAGGATTATTAGTAGTACTAATTTTTTTTTGTTTATTAGAGTTTAATTGGAATTTAGAATCTGTAGGGTTTAACTGCATGCTTTGTTATTAGATGGAACATCTTTTTAGGTTCATAAACTTTGGCAAAGTATTATTTTAGGTCCGTGAACTTTGAAAATATCATTTTAGGTCCGTCAACTACAAGTTAATATCATTTGGGGTATTTTGAACTTTGTCCGGACGAAAATACCCTTAAGGCCTTCAAAGGGTAATTTGGACAATTCTTTCGCCACTCATCTTGCGTCAAAAACCTAGAGTCCAACAATTTTTTACTACTATTTGATTCAATTACCGTCCAAATTGAATTTAAATATAATTAAAATTTGCCTTAAAAAATATGTGTTAATTTTTCAATTATTAGATGACCAATTATTTAGGAATAGTGAATTGGGACTTGATACTTTATTTTGTTTTTCAATCTAAACTGCATTTTAAGAACTTACTATAGGTGATTTGTGATTATATTTAGTTTATTTATTTTAGAATTAGATAGCTATATTAATTTGGATTGTTATTTGGAGTATTATTTATATGGATTTGGGAATTATATTTAGTTTATTTATTTTGGAATTAGATAGCTATATTAATTTGGATTGTCATTTGGAGTATTATTTATATGAATTTCAAAATGGAGATCAATTACCATCCAAATTGAATTTAAATATAAAAATTTGCCTTCAAGATGAGTGGAGAAAGAATTGTCCAAGTTGCCCTTTGAAGGCCTTAGGGAATTTTCGTCTAAAAAAAGTTCAAAATACGTCAAATGATATTAACTTGTAGTTGATGGACCTAAAATGATATTTTCAAAGTTCACGGACCTAAAATGATACTTTAGCAAAGTTCGTTGACCTAAAAAGATGTTCCCTCTTGTTATTAATACACGAGTGACGAAAACCTTTCTTTCAAATTCAATTCCATAAAATTTCATTCCCAACACAATTTCAATTTTATGGTATCAAATGGGTTCTCCAAAAATATTGGCGTAAGAGATTCTGGTTATAAAGTAGCATAGGATTTCTAGAAAATTTCAAGAATCAAAGCTATAAATTTCTCTCAACGAATCTGTCTTCTGCGCAAGAGATTTTAAAGTCTTTGATTTTTAGTTTTCGCATTTGATTAGTTCTTCCATATAACCTTTTCCCAACTACATGTCAAGATTTAATTAAAACAGAAGTTCTAGCATAAACATAAGAGAACGTAACTTGAATTTCATGTGATATTTTTGTCTTTAAAATATATAAATAAAATTTGTTATAAGGGCAAGTCGAAGCCAGCTCAAACGAATTTTAGTAAACAATAATCTTAGATTGAATTGTTCTTTATTTCATTCAAAAGGCATTTTATTGATCTTCTAAAGTATTATTACTGAATTTATTAAGGATATTTTATATCTATATCATAAACTAAAGTCAGGAATTTAACATTGGGGCTCACGGTTAATACTCCCTCCATCACACAATAGGAGTCACATTTGATATGAGCACGAGTTTTATGAAAATGTAAAATATTGGTTAAAAAAGTTAGTGGAATATATATTTTTTTATTGGTTTTATAATAAAATGATGTGAGTGAATTGAGTTAGTGGAATGTGAGACGTACTTACCATTTATAGTAAAAGTGAAATGTGACTCTTATTGTGGGACGAACTAAAATGACAAAATATGACTTCTATTATAGGACGGAGAGAGTAATTATGCAAGATTTTAGAATACATACAAGACTTCTATTAAGCTACTTTCGTTATCAATTATTTATTAAAATTCATATTGTCCGCTACCGACACGGTAATGTTCTATTGATGAGCTATACTGAATATAAATACACCTGTATAATTGTTTATTACACCGTTCATAAAAAGTTTGAAATGGTGCATAAGTTTGACATGGTGCAGGAATAATTTATGTATGTTTTCAATAATTTATGTATGTTTTCTTAATTTTTAATTGTGTGAATGCTAGACTTTTTCATCACATACTAATAAAATGTAGTTTAATTATCATGCGAGCCACTAAATATCAACTTTCCCCACGATGTATTCAAATTTTGTGCTGTTTAAATGTCATTTTCAATTTGTTTTAACATCAAGATCATAACAATCAATCAGAGAATAATATGTCCATTGACATCAACAAAAACAATTTATGCATAGCTATTTTAATACTATTTCTAGCGTTGAATAAGATGAGGTATATTAGTTGTTTCTAATTGAATGACTAGTTCTTACCGGCAATCCATAGGCATCAACCAACTCTTAATAAAATAATTGCAATTTGATTGCAAAAAGTAGACTCATTCAATAAAATTGTAGCGAGGAATGGCTATATAATGCTATAGGTTGAACTAATGAAAATCAGAAAACAAAAAAAGAAAGATCCAACTCGACAACTACAGTCTTTCATTAGCAACCATGAAGAGCTTCATGGAACCCCGACTGTGGGTTCTGGTGGCTCTCGTCACCACCTTAGCTGCCACGGCAAATGCCGACTCCACGTGGAAACCCGACTTGCCACTGCCACATCTTCCGTATCTTTACAGCTCACCGCCGCCGCCACCATACAAATATGAGTCGCCTCCACCACCACCATACAAGTACGAGTCGCCACCACCTCCACCATACAAATATGAATCTCCACCGCCACCACCTTATAAGTATGAATCACCTCCACCACCACCATACAAATATAAGTCACCACCACCTCCTCCCTATGTGTACAAGTCTCCTCCGCCACCACCATACAAGTACGAATCCCCTCCACCACCTCCTTACAAGTATGAGTCTCCACCACCACCACCATACAAGTACAAGTCACCTCCTCCACCGCCATACAAATATGAATCACCACCGCCACCACCTTATAAGTATGAATCACCTCCACCACCACCCTACAAATACAAATCACCACCGCCGCCGCCTTACAACTATGAATCGCCTCCACCTCCGCCGTACAAATATGAGTCTCCACCACCACCACCCTACAAGTATAAGTCACCTCCACCACCACCATACAAATATGAATCTCCACCACCACCACCGTACAAGTATGAGTCACCACCTCCTCCTCCTCCTTATGTGTACAAATCTCCTCCACCACCGCCTTACAAGTATGAATCACCTCCGCCACCGCCATACAAATACGAATCTCCACCACCACCTCCTTACAAGTACGAGTCACCTCCACCACCGCCATACAAATACGAATCTCCACCACCACCACCACCTTACAAGTACGAGTCACCTCCACCCCCACCATACAAATATGAATCTCCACCACCACCTCCATATGTTTACAAGTCTCCACCACCACCGGCCTACAAGTACGAGTCTCCTCCACCACCACCATACAAATACGAATCTCCACCACCACCTCCATATGTTTACAAGTCTCCATCACCACCGCCCTACAAGTATGAATCGCCTCCACCACCACCCTACAAGTACGAGTCTCCACCACCACCACCCTACAAGTACGAGTCGCCTCCACCACCACCATACAAATACGAATCTCCACCACCACCTCCATATGTTTACAAGTCTCCACCACCACCACCCTACAAGTATGAATCACCTCCTCCTCCACCCTATAAGTACAAGTCTCCACCACCACCACCATACAAGTACGAGTCTCCTCCGCCACCACCATACAAATACGAATCTCCACCACCACCTCCATATGTTTACAAGTCTCCACCACCACCCCCTTACAAGTATGAATCACCTCCACCACCGCCATACAAATATGAGTCACCACCGCCTCCTCCTTATGTGTACATGTCTCCCCCACCACCACCTTACAAATATGAGTCACCACCGCCTCCTCCTTATGTGTACAAGTCTCCCCCACCACCGCCTTACAAATATGAATCACCGCCACCACCACCCTACAAATACGAGTCACCACCACCACCACCGTACCTCTACAAGTCTCCACCACCACCACCTTACAAGTATGAGTCACCACCTCCTCCTCCTCCATATCTATACAAATCCCCACCACCACCGCCTTACAAATATGAATCACCGCCACCGCCACCCTACAAATACGAGTCACCACCACCACCACCGTACGTCTACAAGTCTCCACCACCACCACCTTACAAGTATGAGTCACCACCTCCTCCTCCATATCTATACAAATCCCCACCACCACCGCCTTACAAATACGAATCACCTCCACCACCACCTTACAAGTATGAGTCACCTCCACCACCACCCTACAAATACAAGTCACCTCCACCTCCTCCTTATGTTTACAAATCTCCACCACCACCACCATACAGATATGAGTCTCCACCACCTCTTCCTTACAAATATAAATCTTCACCAACACCACCTCAGAAGGATGACTGTCCACCACCATCATACCAGTACAAATCTCCACCACCTCCACCAAAATACTAATCACCCCACTCCCCATCTTCCCATCCATCATGATCCAGTTTGTTATTATATTCCTTCAGCTCCTTCAGATTATTTATTTACCAAAACCACCATCATTATCACATTCAAACAAACCGTGATTCTCTTTCTGGTTGCTTCATTAATATTGCGTAAATAAAGGTTTCACTTCTCTTCTAGTATCCATAATGCTCAGCGTCCTATCAAGGAGTTGCGGACAAAAAAGAGTGGATGATCGATGCTTGCAATCTTTTTCTTTGATCGTAATTGTAACTTATGTTTGTTCATGTACTTTTATATTTAATGGATTTTTTTATATCAACGTCTTCCTGAACATATTGGATTTTGACAAACTAAGACTCATGATCTACAAATCAATTAGTCGGATCCTTATTAAGGGTTTCCAAACTGATTTTATTTATAATTATCATTATACTCTAATCACATTTTTATCGCATATCTGGAAGAGCTTTTTTCAAGTAACAAGAGTCAAATTTGATTAAAGTAGTTTGTAACTAATCATTGACGACGTAATTCTGTAATTTTTCACCAACACATAGATTGTTTTACATCTCTGTGAGGTGAACAAGTCTCCAAGTCTATCTCATCTATCATTGGTGGGCAGAGCTGTTTCTTTTTGTTTTGTTGATTTTCATGATTTTATTAATTTTGCTATAGTTACCTGAAATTAGTTTTGTGGATGTATGAGATGGTGAATAAAATCAGTTGAGATGAATTTCCAAAAGTCAACTACGAACTTATAAAACAATTTGTTGGAATCGTGTGTCCGGTCAAAGGTTTTTACCAAGAATAAATTTAACGAGACATTTAATTTTGTGAAATTAAATAATATAGCGTCGATCTATGTTCGGAGTAGATGACCGTGGTATATTCCTTTTCTCAAATCCGATTCCCGGTGAGTGAGAAATAATGAATTAAAGTTTGGTAAAATTGCGAGCTAATTAAATGAGCTATGAAAGAAGTCATGTGATTAAGTAAAAGAGTTAATTATCCCACATCAGAAATGACAACATTATTAAACTAGTATTTAATATGAAAATTATTAGGTGTAATAATTATAGCAGACTAAGATAGGTTGTAGAGCCCACACGCGCACAAGCACGCGCTGCCACGAGCCATGTGCCATGTGCCATGTGCTCATGCTCGTATCCTTGGGTCTGGTCGTTGGGCTTGGTACGCTTGGGCTTAAACCGAGGCTAGTTTAGTTCTTTTTAGACCACCAACACTTCCACGTCAGCCAGCCAAGTGGGATGACACCTCGTCAGTATGACGCAGTGGGTCGTTGGGCTTGGTACGCTTGGGCTTAACCCGAGGCTAGTTTAGTTCTTTTTAGACCACCAACACTTCCACGTCAGCCAGCCAAGTGGGATGACACCTCGTCAGTATGACGCAGTGAAACCAGCGTGGCTGACATGTGATGAAGTCCACCTCTGAGCAAACCTAGATGCGCAGCGTGTCCCGATACATTCGTTTAGGATAACGGCTTGTAACGCTTTGTACACTCGGCGGTTAGAGCCTCACAATGAAGACAACCATCAAGGCTGTGTTGACCTTGCCAACTAAGCCTATAAATAGAGTAGCCATTGCATGCATATTACACACCAATTCACAAGCATGCCTATAAATAGACTAGCCATTGCATGCATATTACACACCAATTGACAAGCATACACAACATAAACTCTCTCCCACTCCTAGATTATCTTTCTGTCAAATCGCCTCCATCCAGCTCGTCGGAACTATGCTGATAGTTGTGCTGCTTCATCAGAGAGGAAAAGTCGTTTTATCTTTGGAAACGACACGCTAATCCAAGAGCACTACTGGGGCGTATCTCGTCTTGCGGAAAGAGGTCTCCTCGACTCGGCTTATTTTCACTATTACACTTTACTGTTTCGATTTTTTTATTGTAATATCGTTTCAGTATTCATTCTGTATTCCTTCTTTTAGGTTGTATCCGGTTCATCTTTTGTAATTCATAAACCAACACAATTTAAAAGGATTAATCTTAATATCTACAAATTATGCAAAGAACAAAGATGATGCCCTTCCCTGGTTAATGCTTTTCAGTTTTGATTGAGAAAATCTTACGTGTCACATTCTTTTTATAGAAAAATGAAAAAAAAAAGTTAACAATGAATAAATTACGATTTACGATATTTAGTGAATTTATTGATTTTATTTTGAAATTTGTCAATTTTATCTCAATCTTTAACAATACTTACACCCGTGCTATACACGGCGCATATTATTTATATCAAATTATGAAATATTTTTTGAATATTAAACAATATCCTTATATGGGTCTAAAATAATAAATGTATTTAATAATAAACATTTACAATATTACTACATTTGATCAAAATAGTTACTTTTATTAAAATAAAGTTATGATGTATAAAATTATGAATTTAGTATAATTTATGTTCAAAAATTGCGAAGAGTAGTTTTATTATATAATGATAGTATTGATAAACGAGCATATTATATAGAACAAAAATATTATAGTAAGTTTATAAATTATTTCTATGTACATATACATGTTGTAATGAAGATTACCAGATTCAAATTCAATGTACATACATTTGACTCATATTAAGATTAGAATTTAGTTTATTTAAACAAATAACCTCATGCATGCATTCAACATTATAATTAATATAGTTAATGCTTTCTAAAATGACATTCAGTTTCAATAAACGATAACGATCGCAATTTATACTTTCTATCCTAAACCCTTAGTATTGTCATTTTTTAAATTCACAAAAAGATGTTGATTTGTGTAGGGCTGGGGCAATTTAAAAAAATGAAACTTCGTCATTAATATTCTAATTTCAAAATTTATGGACAGACCACAATTTGACCAAACTCCGTGATTGATATGACTATCATCCCAATAAATAATAGAATATAAAATATTTAAATAATTATCATTTTAAAATATATATTATTTAAAATTATATAATATTAAAATAAATATTAAAAAATAAAAGTACAGTATAATTAACATTACCTTTTCTTATGCATATACTTTTTCATCTTGCACGACACATTATATTTTCTTTCAAAATGTGTAGAATATCAAATAATTATGCACAAAGAATGAAATAAAAAATAATTTATTGAAATTAACTCCATCTTGCACGACACATTATGCACACTTCTCTCTTCCTCCTTCATCTTCCTCAACTCTCCTTCCTTAAGACCTTAACAAAGCTTTTGTAGAACATGAATAAACAAATATTACTTACTTCGTATACTTTGTTTGTCGTTGATATTTACATGTCACCCCGGTCGCAGTCAATTTCCTCTCCGGAACGTCGCAAAATAATATTTTTGGCTCCTTGCTCGTGTTTTCATCGTTGCCGAACAGCAGAAAGAACCGGCTAAAGGAAAATGAGAAGATTACCGTAGATGAGAGAGATATCCATAGGAGAAGGATGAAAGTTTATTCAATGTAGTTTCTTTTTTTTCGTGTCTCAACATTACATGAAAGGAAATACTTATAGGAAGATTTCAAGTGCTCCACTACTCCACTACTCTACTAAACCAACTACATATAAGCATGCACAAACCGAACCGGCCCGGCGGTTAACCGCCGGTTCATGAACCGGAACCGGAACCGGCTGGCGGTTCGGTGATTCAAGCGGGCCGGTTCAGGTTCGGGAATATGACGAACCGTAACCGGCGGATCGCCGATTTGAACCGGCGGTTCAACGGTCTCAACGGGCAGATTCCGGCTAGGGCGTAGGGTTGCAGGCAAGGTGTGCAGAAAAACCGGCGGTTTCTGACGTAAACCGCCGGTTTTCAGCCAGAAACTGCCGGTTTTCGTCAGAAACCGTGGACTGAACCGCCGGTTTTGCTCTGAACCGCCGGTTCAACCGGTAAACCGGCCGAATTTGAAATTTGTATTATTTTTTTTATTTCTTCCAATTTTACTCCTATAAATACCCCACTTCCCCCATCATTTTTGCTCACCCCATTCTTGTGTTAACAAGGATTTCCTTCTCAATCTTCATTTCTCTGTTCTCTCCTCATTCTCTCTAATTGCTCAAGTTGTTTACTAGTTACTACTTACTACTATATTTGTTATTGAGTTCGTAAACTTACCATTTATTCAATACTCCATATTCCATCCATACTACTTTCATTTATCACTATGTCTTCTTCTCGTGGTGGACCGGGACGTGGTGATCGGGGCAAAGGAATTGCCCAATATCAAAGTAGTCGTCCCTCAAAATCAGGGCGACCTAGTCGTCGAGAAGTTATGGAAGAGGTTTCCCGAGTGGCCGCTGAACGCATGCAAGTAAGTTCTAAAAAATTATTTTTACAATTCATAATTTCATAAGATTGAGTTTTTAAAATTTTTTGTGTTCCTACTTATAACTTCAACTTATATAATATTTATAGATAGAAGAAGATCATAGGATGATCATGCTACTCGCTGAAATGCATCAAGGTAGGGGGAGGGGCGGTGGTAGTTCCCAACAACAAGATGACGAGTACGACGTGTTTATATCGTCGGACTCGGACAACAATGATGATAGATCTCATTCTCTTATTCCGTCTAGCACCGACGGAAATGAGAAGATGCCTCCTCCCCCTCCACCCACTAACACTACAAAAGCTTTGAAATCTGATATTTTTGTTAAACACTACAAGAAGGTCCCGGTGGTAATTTCAAGTCCTCATGATCCGCATTCTTAAGAAGAGACATCGGCGTTTCATGCATATTGTAACTATTGTGATAAAGTCTACAAATTTGCGGGTGGTGGGGGATATGGCACCCTCCGTCGTCATTTGGTGACAAAGCATCTGGTAGAATGTGGCACTACCTCTACCCAAACCCAACTAAACTTCCAACCCGGTTGCTCAGGTTCGTCAGGTACGCCTCTTTTTAAATATGTTAAAACTTTTTTGCTGACGTTATGACTAGATGGGCTGCAATGAAGCATTTTCCTTTTAATGTGTATGATGATAAAAAATTTGAGGTTACTATGCAAAGTGGTTTAAACGTAGCTATCAAAAGAGTAGGTCGAATGACCGTTCAACGATCTACCGTTAGACAATGTTTAGTGAAAAATGTTGAATTATCACGTTATTTACTTAACTTGGGCTTGGGCCACAAAGTGGACATTTGCTCAGATGTATGGACTGATTGTTTTAACCGGCATTCATACATGGGCATTACGGTTCACTTTTTGGACAATAGTTGGACTTTGAACAAGCGTTTAATTGGTTTTAGAGAATTTGAGACACCACACACTGCACCCGAAATTGCTTCTTTAATTATTCAAGTTTTGAGTGAGTTTCAATTATGCAATAAGATATTTTCTGTTGGTTTTGATAATGCAACTGCGAACATTGCAAGTATTGGTGGTTTGATTGCGGCCTGTGCTCCGGTTATTGGAGGTAAGTATTTTCATCAAAGATGCATATGTCATATTTTAAATTTATGTGTACAAGATGCGCTTGAATTATGGCAAAAGCATGTTAGTCCTATTAGAACTGCAGTTAGATTAATCCATCAAAAGCCAACTATTGGCAAAGCTTGGAAGAAATATTGTCATCAAAAGAACGTAAGATATACGAATTTTACTAAGGATGTGTCTCATAGATGGGATTCGACATATGATTGTCTGAATTCTACTTTGACGCATAAAGATTCTTTATGTGATTTTTTTAGAACCTATCCCGTTCATGATTTATATATTTCGCATAGTTGTTGGGAACATAGCGTGGCTTTATTTAAATTGTTCAAATATTTCAAAAATGCAACTGTTGAATTATCGGGTGTTTATTATTGCACTACTGTTCGTGTTTTAGAGCATTGCATGTATATATCACTTGGTTTTAAAACTGCAATGAAAAATGCTTACTTTTCACCTGAATTGATGTGTGTTTTATATTATATGATTGAGAAATGGCTTAAGAGTATCTCCAATAAGAATAGCTCAGTCATAGCCTAGCCACAAACTCCTCCTATCACATCATCAGCTCTAAAACTCCTTCTGCCACATCATCAGGACAAGCAACTGGACAAACAATAGCTCAGCCATAGCCCAGCCACAATAAACAAAATTATTAAAAACAAATAATTAACAATCACACAAAATACGAAATTAAATTTACGACACATATACGGAAAAATTCAATAATAATATTAAAATTTTAAAAAGTACATTAATTAAAAAAAGTACAATAAAAAATTACATTAATTTAAAAAAAAACTCCTACTCCACGCACGAGCCCCCCGCCTCCGCCTCACGCCTCGCCGTCGTCGCCATCGTCGCTGTCGTCGCCATCGTCGCCGCTATCCAGGACCCCCAAATCTGCATCTTCTGAGCCCGGGTCTGAGCCCCCCACCTGTGCCGCGGCGGCAGTAAAATCGGCTCGCATACTCATGAGCAGTGCGTGAAAAAAACTCTTCTCCTCTGGGTCAGTGGCATTCTTCCAGTCAGATATGACCTTGTACCTCCGAGCCCGCGTTTGTTGACGCGCCAAGAAAACGAGGTCGGCTGTTGGGCTGCCAACAGTGGGGGATGGCGACTGGACCTCCTCGGACCTCTGGCGAGCCCGTTGCGCCCGCCTTTGACCAACCGGGCGAGTGCAGCGAGTAAACGCGGGAGGGGACGGGGTCTCCTAAGCATCTTCGGGGAGGTCGTGGGAACCGCTGCTGCTGCCGGCGTAATCACTGATATAGTTCAGGCGCTGCTTCTTCGGCCAGCCAGCATCGACTCCTACCCGAAACTTCTCGGAGTCCATTAGCACCAGGTAGCAGTTCCAGTAGGTGAACTCCTTGTAAAGCCCGGGCACGGGGAACTCTTTCTCCGCCATCCTCCTGCAGTCCTTGTCAGTTTGGCCACTAGACTACAATCGGAGGGCGTTGGTGTACAAGCCCGAAAATCGGGAGACCCCTTGCCGGATTCGGTCCCACCCCTTCCGGCACTCCTCCCCGCTGCGTGGCCTCCCCTCCGGGCAAAATGCCTTGTAGGCTGTTGCTATTTTAGCCCACAGGTTGACGATCCTCTGATAGTTCGAGGTGAGGGGATCATCGCAAACACTCACCCACGCCTTGGACAGCGCGACGTTCTCCGCGTCCGTCCACTTCCTCTGTGCCGGGCTGTCGTCATCATCAACCGGCTGCGACGACTAGCCAACCACCCTCTTGCCCTTCCTCTTCTTCCTCTTTGGCGCGGCCCGACCCCGCCCTACTCCCCCCGTTTGAACGGGGGTGTCCGCATCCCCGAGATCTATCCCCAACTCCTCTAAGGAGAAAGTATCACACCCAGTGAACTGCGTCTCCGCTGGGGTCGATGTGTGCGAAGAAGCAGTAGCAAAATCAAGACTGGGGCGATAGACGTTGTCCCCCCCCGGCGTCCCCTGCATCCCCGGGTACCCTGGCGTCATCTGCATCCCGAGTGTACACCCCGGCATCATCGGCATAGGGGGTTGCATCCTCGGTCCCCCCTGCCTGCCCGGAACCGTCGGCCCGCCCTGCATCACCGGACCCCCCGGCATCCCCTACCATCCCGGCATACCACCCCCGTATGCCACCCCGGGCATCATCTGCTTCCAAGGGTAGTAGTACCCTAGCATCGGACCCCATCCACCTCTCGCGGGTACCGTCGGAGTTTGAGACCCGCTCGTCACTGGAGTAGACTCGTTGTTGTGCTCCATTTCGCGTTGTTGCTCTTGTACAGAAATTAAGATAGAGAGAGTACTCGTTAAAACAAATGGTGCAAATGAAAATGAAGTCCAAATCGCGTATATATAGTGTTTCAAAAATTAAATAAAAAAATCATGCTCGCCGATCTGGAGCCTGCAATGGCGGCAGGAGATCGGCGAGCGCATCGCCGAGCGCTCGGGAATCAGCGTGCGCTCGCCATTTTTCTCGCCGATTTGGAGCTCGCCGACTGCAATGGTTCGGGGAGCGGACCGGCGAGCGCCAAGAATCGGCTAGCCGGTGCGCTCGCCGCTATTGAAGATGCTCTAAGTATTTCAATGAGATTCCAATGGTGTTTTTGATTGCAAAGGTCTTGGATCCAAAATGGAAATTAGCCGGTACCTCCAAGATTTTAGATTTTTATTATAACAATTTGAGTTCTATTAATCTTGGTCCACTTAAAGCATTGCAATCGGATACCAGTGACTAATTCGGAGTAGACCTCTCAGAAACATTTCAAATAAACCTCCCGAACCGGTCAATTATCCAACAAACCTTCGAGTTTAACTTGCGTGCTCTCTACACCGAATATGAAACCAAGTATAACAATACCCACCAAGTCAGAAGACCTCCCCCTTCTCAACAACATAACTTTGGCTTCGCATTTCAAGTCGATTATGATGACCCCGACGTGCAATCTTAATTAGCCGACCTATACAGCTACAGCACCGGCGAAGGTCCTCAGATATGGTAAGTGAGTTAGATTTATATTTCGATTCACTCTTTTCCTTTGGTGATGAAGGTCCTACTCCTCCCGCCCAAATCGACGTCCTCGATTGGTGGGGAACACACGAGAAATATTTTCTCATACTTGCGTCAATGGCCAAGAAGATTTTTTTTGTTCTGGCTTCCACTGTCGCTGTCGAGTCCGCTTTTAGTGTTGGCTCACGTGTGTTGAATGAATCAAGAAGTAAGCTCTCCGCGAAAAATATGGAAGCCATGATGTTACTTGATGATTGGGTCAAAGTTGACGTCAGAGAACAAGAAAATGATTGGGATGATCGTCAGGAGGGATCACAAGAAAAATTCACCGGGGATGAATCGTAGGCCAACCGTCAACCGCCGGCCAAGCC
The DNA here is from genome assembly GCF_004379255.2 of Salvia splendens. Classification (NCBI taxonomy): domain Eukaryota; kingdom Viridiplantae; phylum Streptophyta; class Magnoliopsida; order Lamiales; family Lamiaceae; genus Salvia; species Salvia splendens. The sequence continues at coordinate 5,118 of NW_024598964.1, read as the reverse complement.
AAATAGGTAAGTAAGGTAAGAGAACTATGTGGGCTTTGATTCCCTAATGCAAATGAGCATTGGGGATACGTAGGCAACTCAACTTAAATTTTAAATTTAAGTTGAGCTCAAGTCCTTTTTCTTTTATTTCTTTTTTCCCATTTGTTTCTACTTTAAAAATATGCAAATACAATTAAATAATTGTATTTGTATATACTCTAGTCGATGAAATAGATTTCTCTATAAGGCTAAATCCGGGAAACTTTTGACAATTCTACTATAATTGTTGATTGTTAGACTAAACTCAACATTTAAAGTTGAATTGCTAAATGTGTCCTCAATTTAGTTATGTAGAAAGATCTCCTTCGCCGACTAAGAGTATATATACTTATAAAATTATTGTTCAGAACTTCTAAGTCTTTTTTGTAATTAGCTTCGTTGTTGACTAGTAGTCTCGTTGTATTTAAATTTTTGTTTAAGACTTCAAGACCTCAAAGTTTTTGTGATTTGTAATTGTTGTAACTTGTAAGTTCATGAACCGGAATCGGCAGTTTCCGGCCCGTGTGCAGGCCTAACTACATAGCTGTTACATATAATTACTATAATTTATGACTTACGATTATGAAGTCTTTATCTCATTATAATATTTATAATGACAGTCTTGTAAATATCTCCAAAACTCCCATTTTATATATGTATATAATTACTATAATTTATGACTTACGATTATGAAGTCTTTATTTCATTATAATATTTATAATGGCAGTCTTAAAAATATCTCCAAAACTCTCCTTTTATATATGTATAGATAGATTAGTCAGTATATCCCAATCTATTAATATATCATTTTAATTTTTATCTTTGTAATTTGTACCAATTTTATCAATCAACTTTTAGATTATTATTTTTATAAAAATAAAAACTGCAGTGAAATACTCCCTCCGTTCGCGAATAGAAGTCCCGTTTTTCGTTGTAGTCCGTTCGTGAATAGGAGTTCTGGTTCACATTTACCATAAATGGTAATAGGGTTACATCTTCCACTAACTCATTCAACTCACATTTCATTTTAAAATTAATATATACAAGTGAGACTCTTATTCCACTAATTTTTTTCCGCTCATTTTTCTTAATATTTCTTAAATCCCGTGACGCCAAGAAATTGGACGCCTAATGATGGACGGAGGAAGTATATAATATAATCGTGCACAATTTATTTTTCAGAGTAAAATAATGTCATCATCCAACACATCATATCGACATGATTTAATTAATTGATAAACTGATAGTACAGTTTTGAAAATATTGGCGGATAAATTCTTTTTTTGGTAAAGGACTTTAATTGAATTCCATTTTAATGAAGAGCATTACTTGTATTCCGCCTCAGGGAGTGACACATAACTCTTATGCGTCACTAACAGAAAGACGCATAATCATTATGCATCGATATTGAACGACGCTTAATAATTATGCGTCGTTAACTAATGACGCATAATCATTGTGCGTCGTTCATTAGAGACGCATAACGCTTATGCGTCGTTAATTAGCGACGCATAACGCTTATGCGTCTTTCTTTAGCGACGCATAATACTTATGCGTCGTTCGTTGAGTTTTAAACCGGGCAGAAGGCAGAATCAGCCAGAAACGAAAGAGCAGAAGCAGGGGACGAAACCAAACGCGACGCACTCAAGCGATTTCCGACGAATCCGAGCAAAATCCGGCGAATTACCACCATTTTGCAACCATATTCCGGTAATTGTTCTTCAATTTGGCTAAATACATCCCTTAATGTTTAATTTGGGCAGGTTTTCCGTAATTTAGTAAAAGTAGGGTTTTTGATTAAATTGATGGATTTTTGGTATTTTTGTGTTGTTTTGTTGCATATAACTAGGGATTATGATGAAATTATGGGTTATGATGAAATTGATGGAATTTTTGGTCTACTTTCCGTAATTTGTGTATTTCATATGGATTTAATTTAGCAAAATTAGGGTTTATGATGAAATTGTTGGATTTGTTGGTCGATTTTCCGTAATTTGGGTATTTCATATGCATATAATTGAATGGGTAGAAGCAATTGATTAAGTTTTTGTAATTGTGCCCCTTTTGGTGGGCGATTTTATGTAATTTGGGTATTTCATATGCATATATTGTGCCCCTAAGTTGCAATGTAGTTAGCTTGTTGATTGTTGAGTTGTTATGAAAAAAATTGAAGCATGGGTGAATATTTTGAAGTAGATGGCATCTGCAAGTTCCGAACAACAGTTATGCTATGGACCTGAGGATCCATCACTACTGTTTCATCAGAACGAACACATTTCAAGCTCCTTGTTGGCGAATGGCACAGCAAATGTGTTGAGAAGTCGTAGGACGGAGAGTAAGGTGTGGGCATTGCCTATACATGAAAATGTGATGTATTGGCTAGGTGTATGGGGGTTCAGAGGCGTGGTTGAATGTGGAAGACCGATGAGGATGGACAATGAGCTAATAACTGCCTTGATCGAGCGCTGGAGGCCTGAGACACACTGTTTCCACCTTCCAGTTGGGGAAGTTACTGTTACCTTACAGGATGTGCAAAGCCTGTGGGGTTTGAGAGCAGACGGTCGTGCTTTCACTGGCCGTGACTACCCTGTTGGATTTGAAGATTGGTCCAGCAAGTGTAGAGATTTGTTGGGATGGATACCTGACTCAGATGCCGAAACGAAGCACGGTGGTTTGTTGATGACGTCTCTGATCCACCAAGCGACGATGTCGTTGGGTGATGGGCTGCCTGTGTATGCATACATTCAAAGAGCATGTATACATGCTCTGATCCTGTTAGGGGGGCTTATTTTACCGGACACCACAGGGTGCAAGGTCCCCTTTATGTGGTTAAATGCCTTAGACCATCCGGAAGATGTGGCTAATATCAGTTGGGGTAGTGCTGCTTTAGCATACCTGTATCATTATTTGTGCGAGGCTTCTGTAGGCAGACATAGAAGAGATGTGGGTGGACCTATGGTTCTCTTGCAGCTGTGGGCCTGGGAAAGAATGCCTACATTGAGGTCAGCCTTCTTGATATCGCCTATGCACACGCCGTATACCCCGTGCGGAGCCAAGTAATGTTTTTGTTTAAATTAACTCACATAATTATGTGTTTTGTTGATAACTTTTGACATTAATATTATGTATAGGTGGCACGGAGTTACTGAAATTGGAAATACCAACATATGACCGAGCGAAGTATTATGATTTTGATAAAACAGTATTTTGATAAAACAGTATTTTGATTTTGATATAAAATTCGGTTACAAATATAAACAAATACCAAATATAAACCGTATTATGATTTTGATAAAAAAATTTTGAAACATACAATCGCCCGACCGGGTGTTTTAGGAACGTAAAATCGCCCGACCGGGCGAAGTTTCTGGACTCAACAGTGCTTAACGACATTGCTTTGGTGACGCATAACTATTATGCGTCGTTAATTGGTGACGCATAACACTTATGCGTCGTTCTTTGGTGACGTATAAGTCTTATGCGTCGTTCATTGGTGACGCATATTGCTTATGCGTCACCGGGTGAATTTCGTTTCGCCCTGTTAAGTCCAGAAACATTTCGTTTCACATTTTTGAACATTTTTTCCGGGTTGTATGTGGATTTTTGAAACATTTTTGCCGGGTTGAAACATGTTACAAAATTTTTAGTCCCGACATAATAAAACACATCATAACTGTCGACAACATCTCACAAATGTTGATACATACATAACATCTCAAATACACAACACAAATGCAAATGGCTACCATGACTTTACTGAAAGGCACAGGCTGAGCAATTTCTTCGGTCATGCCCCTCTATCCCGCAATTTCTGCAACGGCGGGGAGCTCTCGGTTCATCTTCCTCCTGGACATCCATTTGATTAAGTATCCTCCTTCTTCTAACTCGGCCACGCGTTCTAGGAATCAACTGCTGAGGGGTGATGCACAATTTCCATGAAGGTGCAACCCAATACTCTTTATGTCTTGGTGCATCAAATGAAACTTCACTATAGTACTGTGATCTCCATGTACCTAGGTAGTACTTCTCATCTATGAGGTCAATCATAACATGACCTCTGTCTCTAGCAACCGCACAAGCATGCGAACAAGGATTCTCCACATCTGCCACTTACCACAAACTGCAACTCGATTCCAATACCTGACTATTGAACATTGTTGCCCTTTGACACTCCTTGTACGATTCTCCTCGAGTTCGGACATGGTACTTCCCTATATCTCGGTCAATGACAGTATGTAATGTTTTCGCCCCTTTGAGTCATTCTTAGCAAGTCTGTCCCTCGCCCATGGGTTAATTCACCTTCGGTGTGTTCTATTGTTGTCTTCTTCTCCACCACCATTTTACCGTCCTCCAAAATGTCAAATCAACCAATACTCTAATCGGCAACTCTTCTCACACCCCTCAAGACGTTATTGTAGCACTCCGACATGTTTGTGTGGCCACCCCCCACCTAAGTCCACATCGTAGCACAGTGACCAACATTCTTTTGTAATCCTATCAGCATTCGACCCACCACTGTTGACATCATATAGTGCTCGACGTCTTCTGGCAAATTTACGTTCCTGAGAACTGACCCCCAACTTCCATATAATGGCCTTCACATTGGGGCCCTTATGCTTCTTCAACACATTTGCCCTCACATGAAGCAAACAAAATTTGTGGTGTATCTGCGGGCCCTAGTCATGATTTCAGACTCCATTGCATTCAAGAGTCCTTTATGCCTATCTGATATAATGCACACCTCCCTCTCGTATTTCACTACATGAGTTCTGACATGATCCAAAACCACGACCAACTGTCATTGGTTTCTTCATCCACACAGCATATGCAATAGGCAAGCATGTCTTGTTAGCATCAAAACCACAAGCAACAAGCAACTTACCTTTAAATCTTCCTCGGAGGTGAGTCCCGTCCATGTTAACACCGGTGCGGCCTTTTGGAAGCGTGTATTGCAGGCCCAAATGCCCAGAAAACATAGTTGAACACCATTGTACGCCTCTGACTCAACAGATCGTTATGCTTCCACTCAACAATGTGCCCATATTCTTGACTGGAGTTCAAACATGTAGCTTGGCAACTGCCTAACGATTCCTCCCATCC
>NW_024598963.1:0-20597 GCF_004379255.2 Salvia splendens | reverse complement strand
TTTGGAAGTGGCAAGAATGAAGGCCGCTCTCCATTGTTGTTATACATGTTTCAAGAAAAGCAAGAAAAAGGTAAAGAGGGAAAGGGACAATGCTGGGCCACATCTTTGAAAGAATGTAGAACTAATCAATGTAGCATTTCATATAATTGTAATAAAGTACAATTGATCAAGAGGAGGTGTAGGAAAATGGACTGCTAAACTTGTAGTTAATTTGTTTGTGAGAAGATTATTAATATGCATTAAGAGTTTCAGTTCTTGCTTCTTTGTTTTATTAATGGAGAGTTTGTTTTTAATTTTGTTATATTTGTTAGTGGAGGATTTACATGTAAAGGGAGTTAGATAGCATCCCAACATACACCCATTGCGATGATGGGGCAGCCTCTGATTATACCTACAATGCCATTATACTAATTTTAATTTCATATTTTAATATTTTGAATTATTTAGTATAAAATATTTTGAGATTTCAGATCAGTGGTGAGGGGTCATGTAGCAATTTGAGTCATTGAGACAAAAGAAGCTTCACTGACCAAAAAAAAGAAGGAGAAATGATGTATCCATGGAGGTGATGGATGAAAAACAAGAATATATATGAAATAAGTCAAGGTCAAATTATCCGACTTTGATTTCTTTTTATCCGAATAGAACATTACCCCATCTGTTTCATTCTATATTTGTTGTTTATTGATCAAATATTCTCATGGTATCTAGCTCTCTCTCTCAATAAAAAAGTACACTTAATTATGCTTAATTTTCTTGATAGTTGAAATTAAATTGTAAACTAACCATATGCTGATTCCAATCTAGTGGAGGAATTGATGTTCTTTCACAAGTACAAAGTTAGTACTTCTGATGTTTGTTGCACAACATTTTATACATCATGTAATTAGAAGAAGAAAATGGATCAGAGCTTTGATGTGTGTGAATGAGACTTTGCTTTGAATTTATGCATTCAAAAGGTGTAACTTTGAGATTGTACCAAATTTTTGTTGATGGTGTCTGTGGCATGTGCTTTCTAGCTAATCTCTTTTGTGAAGGACTTAAATATAATGGATTGATAGGAATTATACCATACAAAGAAGCATCAAAGATAAGCTTACGTTTACTGCTGAAAAGAATTGATTTTTATCTCGATTAAGGGCATGTTTTACTTTAAAATCAGGAGAGAAGAAAAGGAAAAAGCATAATAAAAAGTAAAAGCATTGAGGCTTCATTGTGAAGCAGAGATTAAAGAAGACAAGCTTCATGCCACACTTTGCTTTTCTCTTACTTGCCTTGATTAATGCTTCAGCTGTTTTAGGTAATCATTCCTCATTATATTATTTGACTTCTTTGTCAAGTTTGGAACATGATCTGTAAATTCTGTTATCAGTTAAAAGTTTAGTGATAATAATACTTGTATGTACTTAAAAAAAACAAACTTTATTAGTCTATGATGATTTCAAACATAAGAGTAATAATGTGACAACATATGAAGTATAGTGTAACAAAACAGCAACATAATGAAGAACAACAAGTGTTGATGAGATGAGGAGATCAAGCAGATTGTTTAAGCTTCTTCGCGACAGTGGCGATGATCTTCCCTTGGTGGAAGGCTTGGGCCATCTCAATCTCGGAGGGCTGTCTGGAGCCGTCTCCAGCAAAGGTCCCGGCGCCATAGGGGCTACCTCCCTTGACCTGCTCCATCTCAAACATGCCAGCTCCAAATGTGTAGCCAATGGGGACAAAAATCATACCATGATGAGTCAGCTGAGTAATAGCTGTCAAACTGCAAAACAAAGAGTGTTAGTACAAGTGAAGAGGGACTGATTGGATTAGGTTGTGTTGATTTATCGCGTACGCTGTGGTTTCTTGTCCACTTCCTTGGCTTCCCGTGCTGTAGAAGATCCCTGCAGGCTTCCCGGCCAGCGCCTGAGTCCTCCACAAGCCTCCCGTTGAATCGAAGAAGGCCTTGAATTGGGCAGCCATCATTCCGAATCGAGTTGGGAAGCCAAAAATGAGGCCATCGGCTTCGGGGAGGTGGTCCGGGGTGATCACAGGGACATCACTCTTTGGTGGGGCGCCCATCTTTGCAAGAATCTCAGAAGAAAGAGTTTCTTCAACCTTGTTTCAGTCACACAACATTCAAATTATGTAATGAATGAATAAGCTATTTGTTTGTGAAATTCTTGATTTCAAACCTGCCACAATTTGGCCTCTACTCCTTCCACTGATTCTGCTCCTTTCTTGATCTCTTCCCCGAGTCTCTCGACGTGCCCGTATGTGGAGTAGTAACTGTCGGGGTTCAAACCATCCCACATCGGAGAATCAGAAAATGTTCAAGCAATATATAGGTAAATACTACACCTAGAGTTATTTAATATGGGAATATAAGATCTTGACAAAGATTTCAAGTTTTGATTTTACAATGTATGTGAAAACACATCTGATCCATGACTTATATATGCATGACACAAAGAATCACCATATTTGGATAAAATTGGCAAGTGTATCAAAGATCAGACAAGTATCAAGAAACAGAGGATTCTGCAAATGAATATATATATATATACATACTATATATATGAGAAAAGTGAGATTGGAGATGAAGAGAGAGAGAGAGATACATACACTATGTAGACCTTGACTGCCATTGAATTAAAGGATCTCAGTGTGTGTGGAGTTATTTGTTTTTGGTGAAGATGATGAATAATGAGAGGAAATGGCGGTATATATAATTTCGAAGAGAGCAGCCGTTGACTAAAGTAATTTTTTAGGCTTTGCCTAGATAACTACACTCTGCATCTCCATTCCTCTATTTATTATTCCTCATTCATGGAATTTGAATTCTTCAATTTGCTTGGATTCTTGATATCACATTTATCGTCATCGTCGTAACTTTAATCTTACAATCCTAATTCGTAATTCCAAATGAATTCCTGCATTCCTTCACACAAAGTGTTTTAAAAACCGGACCGGACCGGCCGGTTCGACCACGAACCGATAGGTAGTCCGATCCGGTTTACCTATTTAGACCAGTGTGAGGTTGAGCCACCGAGAACCGTTTGAACCGACTGGTTGGACCGGTCTGACCGGAAACCGGTTTTTGCTTTTTGTGTTCAAAATTTTTAAAACTTGTTGTTGGAATGGCTTGAACTCATGACCTCCACTTCAATTAACAAGAGCTTAACCACTCCACCACAAGCCCCTCATGGAAAAATAAGAACATTAAACAATGTTATACATTATTTATTATAAATTGATCATATTATATTGGACACTATATTTTACATTATATTGGACACTATATTTTACATTATAAATTGAATTATACATATTTGTAACAATAAAACGGTTCGACCAGTGATTAAACCTGTCCGACTGGTTGAACCATGAACCAGTAGCTTCACCGGTTCGCTTACCGGTCCGGTTTTTAAAACATTGTTCACACACAAACATATCATATTCTTTTTAGATGTCTCGTACAAATAGTTCATATCCATTTATAACAACTTTTTTCTCTTTCTTTTTTAATTTATCTATCCACCGCACAATTTCAATTACTTTTTTATTATTTTTTGTCATACTTTATCAATTAGGCATTAAAATTCTTATAACCCTAGATGGTCTATTTGAACTTACCAATTTGCATAAAAATAGTCATGGCTGATTTTGATGAAACCAGAAATATTGAATAGAAGATAAAGCTGCAGAGAAACTGAACATTATTTTAATTTGTTTGAATTGATTTGAAATTAATTAGAAGAAGATATAATTTGAGGATTTTTTTTTGTTATATGAAGATTTTTTTTAATGAATTTGGCAATTTGCATACATAATACTGATGCTCAATTGCCGTCATCTTTTTATGAGGAAAAAAAATACTAAGTTGACTAGACTTAACGAGATGGCGATGAAATGAACATTTAATGAATTAAACTGAATACATCCGCCGCCAACTTCGCCTTCGTCATTAAACGAGATCATTATGTAAGTATTTGTGGAAAATAAATATTACCGGCCAAAAAAAAGGCTAAAGATATTGTTATTTAATAAAAAAAAATCATTTACGTTTATAAATAAGTTTAGACTTCATTGGAAATCAATATCTTTATGCATAATTTAAACTTCACATTTTTCTTTTCTTGTAAATATTCCAATAACTTTAATTTTTAAATCTTTTTAAAAAAATCAAATTTATCCAAATATATTTTCAAATATAACTTCTATGATTCTATCAGTAATTTTTTCTACGTCCGCTATGGATTATATCTCTATTGGATGAAACAAAGCTTGGATATCAATCAATATTCGAGACGACTTTTCCCATTACTAGAGCCACTAATTAGCTAACGAAGACAATAAAATTAAACGAACCTCAACCTATACTAGGGAATATATAATTAGATGCACCGTGCTGAATCTATACACCTTTTTAGTAATTAAGCTAGTCTATGATTTATAATTAAAATTAGGTCTTGCATTAGATTATTGCTAATTAATTCAACCTACACACAATTAAAATTAACACTCGGTATTAGCGGAATCCAGAAAGTATGTAACACGCTAATTCGATATTCACCACAAATTTAATTAAATGGGTGATAAAAAAATTGTTTGAACAAAAGTTACAACCAAACAAGACTTAATATTTATGTATTAATTGATTTTGCATACATACTGATGATACATGCATCATGTAATTCATGCTCTTCTCATATTTTATCTTCTTGAATGCTCTTCGCATTAGATAGAGTTAACTAACTATCAAGTTGTAATAGGCATGCAAATCATCTTGAGTAAGTCAAATTTATAACTTTCAAACATAGAAAAAGAAAGTTTTAATGCGAGGGAGTTTAGGTTTTACATCATGAATGATGATAGCTTAGCGTCATCCATTTTCTTTTTCATTTTAGGAAAATGGCAAAACTTCCTAAATAATTAAGTGTCAATTTGATACAAATCTAAACTTTGATTTAGACACAATATGATATTTTGTCCAAAAATCAAGGCAACTAACCACCCAACTAACGGAACTGTTTAGACAAATAAATCTTTGATTTGAACAAAATATGATCTTTTGTGGTGAAATTGGATATGATATGGAACTAGAAAAATTATATTTGGATGCCACCGTTGATAAAATAATCAATATTGTATGTTTATAAATTAAATGATATTGTTTCGATGAAAAATATGAACAACATACTATATGTAGCGACCTGAATTTTCACTATGGGATAATTGATAACAAATTCAAACTTTATAGTTTTTCTCGATTTTCAAAGTTATGGCAAGCTATAATTATTTACTATCTAATAATGAGTAGCTTATAACTCAACTCGATACAAATATTGGACACTTTCCGTACTTGAATTCTTGTAATAATGTTAAACAGCCCAATTTGAATATTTTGTACAAATAGATAGGCCTTTCCATGCCCTTTTGCTTTCTCAATTTGGCCTCAGAGCCTCATGGTGCAAAATATATCAAACTTTAGTGATATTTGAGTTTTTTATTCGATTACACCAAAATTCTCAAATCAACCATTAGAGTACTAATTATTTGAGTTTATCTCTTCTTTATAATAATTTTATTTCATATTTTCGATGTGGAACTCGGATGTAATTATTTTAACACTATGTAGTTAGCTTACGACAAATCATTAACACCCCAAGTCCCCAATAAAAGAGCTTGTTATATTCACTAGTGTAACACCCGCGCTATGCGCGATATAAAATATCTTCCTTCTACTAATTTGACATTGTAAAATTCCAAGAGCCACAACTTCTTTCCACTGCCTATCTCCCTCAATCTACCACTCTCAATCTACCTATCTCCCTCAATCTACCACTCTCAATCTACCACTGATTCAACCTCAGCCTCGTTTAATTATTTTCCTCCTTCATCTCCAAATGGATAATTTGTGCATGTACACAAAAATAATGTGATATTTTATGTTCTTTGTCTTCTTTGCTTCCTTTTGACATTTCCTTGACTTTGGATGTTTTTTTTGCATGACCACTATGAAAGTGCCGAAGTTCGAGACGGATGTAAAAAAAATTAGCTATGATTTCTTTATTTGTGAAAAAAAGAACTATTATAGATAAGACGGAAATAAACTCAAAAATAACACAAACTAACATTAATAAAAAGTTAAAATATAAACTAATATCATGCACTCAGACATAGAATAAGCCTCAAAATAGGATTTAAAAGTGATCTTTTTCTTTCATATTCTCCCACACGACTGTTTGTCCATAATCTCCGACTTGGATCTTTGGCTCTTTGCTTTTCACTCTCTCATAGGACTATAGCTCCACTGTCTCCATACACCGTTCAAGAAGGACTCTCGTCGTCGGCTGTTAGAGTTGAATCAAGGAAGTAGTAATAAAAAAGCATGTATTTATAGACATAAACTAAAAGTTAACAACATTTACAAAACCTTTCAAGTTTTACCTTACAACATAGACACAAAAATACATTTATCTAAATAACCAATAACATTAAAATGAATAATAAAACCTTCTAAATTTTATTGTGTCTCTTGTAGTTTACTATTCGCTCTTCATCATAAAAATGCTTCAGAAAAGCATCTGAAACCCCCTCCCCCAATCATAACATCAAGTACAACACTAAACAAATCTTACTAATTCATGTGTACATATTAAAATTCCTCTAAAATCTCAACTCTCAACTCTCAACTATTCTCTAAAGCATGGAATACAGAGGAACAAAAACAATTACAAAATGCAGAAAAATAAGAGGATTCACTATTTTGACGTTTGTACGAACATCATCGTTGCAAGAGAATTGCAGCGTGGAGACGGTAACTATCCTACTTTTGCCATGTTTGTTTCTAGCTCGGATTTCAGTATGGAAAACTAATATATAAACGCCGAAATCTCTCTTTTCATTGAAGGGGTTCATTGCAATTTATATTCCAAAACTTAAAATCACATTAAATTTGTTGAGTAATTGTTTGTGAGTATGTTTTGTAACTGCAACCCGCATTTAAATATATATTTATACTATGCGATTACATTAAACGCTGAAATGCTTCTTTGTATTGAAAGGGTGCATTTCAATTTATATTCCCAAACTTATCATTAGTATAAATCACATTAAATTTGTTGAGTGCTAGTGGGTGATGTTTTGAAACTGCCACCTACATTCAAATAGTATATACTTACATCGGTTACATAATTTTTTAGTCATGGATTTGATTAGATACCACATTAGTATAAATCAATAAATTACATCATTTAAAAGTAATTTAACGGAGAAAAAATGTAAGCACAAAACTTATAAATATTTAACTTCATACCCAAAACTTTATAAATATTCAAAATTAAGACCAAAACTCGCCTTTTATATATGTATATGTATAGATTAGATTTAACAATTGTTAATGTGTCCGAAGAAATGTACCGAAATGCAGTGATTCAAATTAGCACAAAACACGTTTATCTTCTGGAATTAGTTCTTGTATGTTTTATGTAAACATTTTGGGGACATGTAATGATGTTAATGTGCAAAGCATAATCAGAGTTAACAGTTAAGGAACAACATATGCTCCTTTATGACTGTCCATCTCTTCCATCTCATGGCGTGCTTGTAATAATGCCTTTGTTCAATATATGGATTCACCGTCAAACACAATGAAGAAAGTTGTCTCCATTCTCAAAGAGACAGAAGCACGGGGCATACGAAAAACAAAATCCCAAAGGACAGAGATGGAATTGTCACATTGTAGAGGCCAGAATTTGAATTTAATGGAGTTTTTCGATTCTCATGAGCCAGATGTGGGGTCGGTCGATCCTCGAACCCCACTAGGAGAGAGTGAGAGATGAAATGTATCCAAATCAAAAGTAATGTGTATGTTGCGGCAAGAATTGAGAGAGACATAATTGGCAATGAATAGAAGTGAAAAAGCATGCAAACAATAGAATTAGAAGGAATCGATGAAGCTCCTTTTATTTCAAGTCAAATCACAACATTATTATTTCACTCAATCGGCCCCTCCACCAATATAGAATATACCATTCAACTCATGCCTTTTTCCCACACCTAATTACTCTATTTTTATCATACTATATAATATCCAATATTTCCCTTTGCATAACACTGCTATGGACCAGATATCAAAGAGCCCAGTACAATATTAGGCCACCAATCCCAAACCGAAATGAAGGACACAAAAAAAAAACGAAATATCACATCCATGGAACTACTTCAACTCGGCCCTTCATTTATGGACAAATTTATGTATTTTTATACTACTTTTCGCTTTTTCTAGATAAGGCTCTATAGATACTTCTATTTGTTAAAATCAAATGCTTTATACAATCATTCACATTAGAAGAATACACTCTTTGAATAAAATTCAATTCTGTAGTTCACACTAGAAGAATACACTCTTTGTATAAAATTCAATTCTATAGTTCACATTAGAAGAATACGTAGAATACACTCCGGGGGTGTTTGTTTTGCAAGATTGTAACCGGGATTAAATTTGTAGTGTGTTTGGTTCATAAGATTCAACCCTATAACTCAATCATAAATGGATAATCATGGGATAATTAGTCATAGCTAACCTCATATGACTAAAATAATCTCACAACTCAATCATAGATTGTATCTTGATATTATTTTATCTTGCTAACCGAACATCACCTCCTTGTACAAATTCAATCCTATCATTCACATTAGAAGAATACACTTTGTATAAAATCCAATCCTTACTTTAATTTGTTGAAGTTGGGTCCTCGTGTCCCATGACAAAAATATACCTCATTCTTCTATTTATTAACCCCCGTCTAGGATTAAATATTGTTTCATTTGGAATCTGCACGTATTTTTAAAAAATGTAAAAAAAATGCAAACATTTATGTGAAACTAAGTCAATAAAATATGAATTGTATTTATAAAAAATTGTGAAAGTAAAATATTGAATTTAAATATGGAGTACGTGGTTCTACTAGAATGATAACTGCATATTTAGTGACAACTAATAATTAAATCTCGGATATTAGATTTTCAAATCTAATGTCAATACATACGGATGCACTATCAAGATTAAAATATACGAATGTCAACTTTCTTCATAAGAAAGTCTTTTGAATTAAAATATACAGTCTTTTGGATTAAAATATACAAATGTCAACCAGAGTTAAATGGGATATTGTTTTGTCAATATTTGTAATTTATTGATATCGGATCTAAAAATCAAAAAGCCAAATTTTAATTATTAGTTACTGTATCACTAAATATGCAGTTATCATTTGATTACACCTATGAAATATGGCCTATTATCTCTTTATATTATTGAAAGAGACAAATTTTCACTCATACATATGCTAATTAAATGGCTATACCTACTGCTATGCGAAGCCAAAATTTGGCATCACTTAGAATAATTCTACAATGTGCACAAATAGCAATCCCATAAATCCTTTTAATAAAAATAATTACTTATATCGAATAATCTCAAAAGATGAGGACCAAACAGGCTAACCTCTGATGTGGAATTTTGAAAGATTCTTCCTACGTTACCACTTGCAATACTAAAATAGGTTAGCAAAAGCATTAATTTATCCAATTAAGAACCAAGTTTACCAACACAAAATTGCATAATTAGTCCAATTTAGCTATTTAGGTTTTTCCGGGAAGCTGCTAATCACCACCAACCAAATCATAGTGAAAGTGACAACAATCTAATCCCAATCACCAAGTTTTGATTTGATCCATTCTTCTTTATATTAATCACCTCATCACTTTTAGAGGTCGGCAGCTACAACAAATTCAAAATACTTTTTTTTTGTAATATTGAAATACATACTACTATATTCCTTGATGCCACATTATTCAACTAGCTTGGTTGCATATTTCAACGACACAGGGAATCAGACCCACAATCATGTCATATTTTTTACTCACCAACGTTGCAATCACTTTGGTACACCACTCTACGGATAAAATCATAGCTCTAGCCTAAGAGCATCCGCAGAGCTGCTCATCCGGACGGACGGTGTTCGTGCCGCTGGCGCGGCGGTGTGCTGTCCGCCGCTGGCACGGCGCTGCTCGGTGCATCGAGCACGTCCGTGCCGCTGAATAGGCTGACGTGGCGCGACGGGATTGGCCAACGGCAAAGCCGTTGGCATTTTCCATTTTTTTTAAAAATCGAATTTAATTTAAAAAATCAATTTTAAATAAAAAAATATTTTCCCACCTCCCAATAAATTATATCCGTTTTCTCCCCACTTTTAATTTATTTTTCAATATTTTTCCCCCAAAATTCACATTTTCATCTATAAATACAACCACTTCCACACAAAAAATTTCACACCACACTACACAATTCTCATCTAAATTCTCTCATCTTCTCTTATCAATTCTCAATCTTTCACTCTTACAAAAAAAATGTCCGGCTCCGGCGATCACCCCTCCGACTCCCGCGGTTGGAACCATGAATGGTTCGGCTCACAACCATTCCCTAGTCCGAAAACGCAATTCTCGGCCCCTCCTCAAACCCAAGGTTCTCAAGTTCCGGGTGGCTACCGGCCTTACCCGGTGGACGAGCAATATGCCCCCGATGGGCGATACGGGTGGAATGGTGGGACCCTTGAGGATTTTTTTAGGATTTTAATTATGTAATTTTTAATTTTTAGGATTTTAAGTTTGTAATTTTTATTTTTTAGGATTTAATTATGTAATTTTTATATTTTAATGTATTTTTAGTAACTGAAGTATTTAAATTAAATAATGGAATGGTGGGACCCTTGAGCATGAATGTTGGTGTTGTGCTCTTGGAGAAGAGTAGAGAGTAAAAAAGTACTCCCTCCGTTCCATTGTAGTGGGGACATTTCTTTTCGGCACGGAGATTAAGAAAGTAGAGAGATGAAGAGAGAATAAAGTAATAGAGAATAAAGTAAGAGAGAGTAAAGTAAGTGAGAAGAAATGTGTTAACTTTTACTAAAAAGGGAAATGACTCCACTACTATGGAACGTACCAAAATGGCAAAATGACTCCACTACTATGGAACGGAGGGAGTAATAAAAGTGGGTCCGGGCCCACATTCGTACTCTTGCCAAAGAGAACGGACGTGGATGCTCTAACAAGTAACCAAAATATAATATTATCCACACATCAATTTACAAATCAATTATTAAGAAATGTACCATCTACCTCAAATTGCAGAATCCGAAACTAAATTGAGCCAAGGACATACAGAACATATGAAAGTTAGAAACTTCTCAACAAAAGGTAGAGTTTTGCATCAATGCAAATGAGAAGAAGGAATATGCAAAAGGCAAAGACAAATATACCAAAACAACATGCTTGAGCCAAGTACATTTCACTAAACAGTTGATTCTTGCATGAAAAAAGAGGCCTCACCATATTGCAAAATAGTTGATTCTTTCATAAAAAAGCAGTCTTCACAAATTACACCACTGTAGCTTCACCTCCACACAGCAAATTCACCAAAACAGAGAACGACTCAGAGAATTTGTCTTCCACAAAAATTCAAATTGCTAGCAAAAGAATAATCCTAGCAACGGTCATATTGCAGTGAGGAATCAGAAAGCATTAATACCATTTGGACAAAAACACAGAGTCACTACCGAATTCTGATCTTTCAGTATCTACCTATTCTGAGAGATGCATCATCTGATTATTTGAAAATGTACAACAAAGAACCAGATTCCTTAGTAAGTCATTCTTTATACAATATCCTATCCAACAACACTGAAAAATTACAAAAACTTGCTACTTACTTACCTTCAAGATCAATTTTTTTTTACCACACTTCTATCAACAACAAGATCATACATTTTTCCTCTTCCCTTGCAATATCTGAATCAACATATTAGCATTCCTCCTCACCTTCTCATTATCATCCTCAAGCAAAGCTACACATGTCTCAAACAACCCCTCTCTCAAAGCCTCCAAACCCATCTTTTCATTGTAGCAACAGAGGGAGCTCAGAGTCAGCAGAGCATACTGCACTCCTCTTGAGCTCCCATTGCTCACAATCCCAATCAAAACATCCAAAATCCCACAAAATCTCAGCATTTCATCTCTAGCAAGCTTGCATTTTGCGAGGAGGCCGAGGACCTCCACGGCCCGCTCGAGGCCAGAATCGGCGTTCTGGATCAGAATCGGCACCGCCCCGGACTGAATTGCGCGAATTCGATTGTCGGAGAAGGAGCAGAGAGTGAACAATGCGGTGGCCGCCTCCTTCCTCTCTCTTGAATTGCCAATTTGAAGGAGGGATACCAGACCCGAGATCGCGTCCGGGTACGACCCGATCGTGACCTTGTTGACTTCGAGCACGGCGAGGCTGGTGAGCACGGTGGCGGCGACCGCGCGTGAGTCTCCGACGCCGCAGTGGAGCGCGTAGACGATCTTCCCGACGATTCCCTCGGCGACGAGCCCTACTTTGCAGTCGTCGTCGAGGCTGAGATTGAGGACGAAATGGAGGGATTTCTCCTGGAGGCCGGGCTCCCCCGACCCGATGCAGTTCAGGACCGCCGACACGGCGCCGGACTCGGCCAATCGGTGGCGAATTGAGGAGTCGCGCTTGCAGAGGCGGGTGAGCTGGTCGAGCGAATTGAGCTTCTGTTCGAGGTGGGAGGAGCGGGAGGTGAGGAGGTGAATTAGGGATTGGGGATTGGGGGTTTGGGGGGCTTGGGGAGGGAGAGGAGGGTGAAATTGGAGATGAGGCTGCGGAGGGCGTGGTTGGGATGAGGGAAGGGGGGTCCGAGAGGGGCAATTTCGTAATTGGGCAGGAGCGGTGGCCGGCGTCGAGCCACCGCTGGATGGAGGCGCGATCGAAGGTGTGGCCGGAGGAGAGGATGACTGGGTCGGACATTATCTCCAGAGAAATGGGGCATTTGAAATCGTCCGGCAATTCGGCGGCCATTTTTTTAATTTTTTTTTTCTGGTTGTGTCAGTTGAAAAATGGGGAGAGAGAGAGAGAGAGGTTTATGAGGTTTACCGTTTACGTGAGAGAGCTCTGAGAAAAGAAAACAGTGAGTTGTGAAATTGTGAAGAGAGGAGATTAATATGTGTGAGGTGAAGAGCTCTTCCCCTTGTGACACTGCTTCTTCTCTCTCCACTCACTACGTTAATTACGATACTACCCTCCTAATTCTTTTCCCAAATTTTACAAACAAATCAGGATTAATTGAGATTGCTGCTATTAATTGTTGATTTCATATATTTATTGGTCTGATTTATCTTAATTGTGTTGATTTAATTGGGATTGGTGGTATTTATTATAAATAACTTCTTTACTGAATGAATTTTTTAAAAAAATTGATTATGATTTTGGGTGAGATTGTTTGTGCATTTCGTCACTTCAATTCCATTTTGGAAGAAAAAAGGAAAAAAAGTTTATATTATGTTGACAATAAGATTAAAAAAGAAAATATCTAAAATCAAAACTAAAATTTATTCATCAAAATAAAAAAAGGCACGCTTTAAGTTGATTGAGATTTTGATATACTATTTATTGCTCGAATGTTCTGAATTTTGTTAATTTGATCGAGATTAGTGGTATTAGTTACTAATTAAAATATTTAATAATTGAATTTGCTAATATTGATTAGGAAATTTGGTTGATATTGTTTGTGCACTTCATTTCTTCGTTTTTATTTTGAAAATAAAAAGGAAACAATTAATGAAGAAAGAAGAATTAAAACAAAATATAGAATCAAAATCACAAAAACATAACTAATGAATTATTATTTAATAGGTGTATCATTTTAGATATCATACATAATACCGTAGTAGATTTAATCAATAGATAATTTTGTTCCTCACATAAAAAAAAGTAAGAGAAGACAAAAATATCTCTAATAATAGAAAAACATTTCATATATTATTATTTATAGGTTCAAGTTCAATCATAAAAATAGAACCTAATTATCCAAACATATTTTTATAATTCACTCAAATATTAAACATAATTTCTCTACTATAATGAGTGTCATGGATTTTTGTCGGTCGTAGGTTTTGCCGGAAAATAAGGGGAATTAAGGAAGATTCATTTCAAAAGGGTAGTTTGGGAAATAAATCATTCTCTCGACTCTGCCTTTTGGGTAATGTTTGAAGGCGTGCTTGTTCAGGATTTATCTTACCATCTTCATTTATTTCTCAATTTTATTATCTTGACTTCATCAAACTTTGACTTTTAATCAAAGTTTTTGACAAATAAATTAATAAAACTATGAATTAGTATTATTTGCATAAAAAAAATTGACACAAATACATATCCGAGCCACTAAACAGGAATAAAGACGGAAAATTTATGGTAAGTGGGTTAACCTTTTCGGATTAATACATGCTTTCTATATCCATTGAAACATTGATACGAAAATTATGAATAAATCTTAATTTAAGTCTTTTATGGAAACATATTACAAACTAGTTATCCGGATCCAAAAAAGTCGAGACTATAAATTATTCATCAATCTGAAATTAACAAAAAAAAAAACAACCGATGTGACTGAATAACATGTTTAAAAAAGAAAAATGCAAATACTCCTGTAAAGCTCATTTTATGGGCCGATTATCTAAAAAATCCGAATTAATTTTTTATTCAGATTATTGAATTAATAAATTACCTCAAATTGAATAAAAACACTTATTATACACATAGTTGCTATCTATAACGATACAAATATATTTAAAATTTAACACAATTTTCTCAAAGAGATGTGAATGTCCCTAGTCCTACCCATTTTTTTTTGTCTTTTCTTGAAGATATCAAAAAGCAATTTTAAAAGGTGGAAGCACTAATTGTAATAGAGGTTAAATACCAAAATTAGGGATCTAAAGTACTAGTATAAGGCCAACTCCATGTATAGAAATAATCAATTTTATAATGGGGTTTATGAAATAGTTTAGGGATCATTCTTCATAAAATTAATATTCAAGCCTAATAATAAAAAGAATCCTTCCACCAATCTCTTTTTTTATGAGAGAAATTTATCCTCCAAACATTTTTTAATTGATATTAATGAGATATTCTAAAAATATTCATTTTGATGCGCTATTTAATATGAATGGATACATTTGGAAATTAAAAGGTTTGGTGTCACCGTTAAGAAACTATAGTCAATAATCAATATATATGGGATTAGAATTATTATTATTATATTATTAGATATTCATTAATTCAGTTATTTGATGATAAATGGAAACTATGGTTATCATTCTATTCTCACATATAATTCATTATTAAGTGAGTTATTTTACACCTCTCACAAATTACACAGACTTAGTCGCATTCAGCCCAACCGACTGACCTGTATCAACCTCAAGGAAACAAATGTTAAATTAATTCTTGAAAATGATGGGTGATGAACCTAATCCATCAAGAATCAGAAAATTCAGGTTTTCACCCTTTTTATTCAGTCCAATCAAATTGTTTCTTACATGTATATATTTTATGTGGTCATAATCGCCTCGCCCCATAATTCTTGAATCATCAACGTAACACCTGTCATGGTTTAATAAGAAAGGCAAAAAGGGAGGAAAAAGAAAACTAAATACTAAAAGGTTGCTAGATTGATTAGTCACTAACCAATTCAAGAAATGTTTTGTTTCTTTTCCCATTCCACTTTTAATTTTAAAAAAATACAAATCTATATGAACACAGAACACCTATAACATCAGTATATACCCCATCCCTTAAAAAAAGAGAGAGAGATAATCTATCAAAATAAAAATCATATAGTCTAGACATATTATGACGTGGTATGTCCAATTAATAATAAATAGAGAAAAAAAGAAGAGAAGTGGTTTGTATAATTATGATTGATTGAACAACCTACGTGACGATATGTCTGAACCATTAAATTATATGTCAAGAGATTGTTGCACGCATAGTTGATGTGTAATTTTCGAGTTTTTATATTAATGGATTAAAAACACAAAAGTTTAATTAAATAGCTCTAATATTACAACCTATCTGCAAGAGTACAGAGTCAGCTGTAGTACTTCGAGTGTCGAACCACAGGGAGGCGTAGATTATTTAATTCCAAAACAAACAAAAGACAAAATTAAAAAGGACTTTGTTTTGAAGGTTTTGATATCTATAAGCTAATGATAAAATTAAGCTGCAAGTTAACTAAGGAAAGACTAATCAGATGGGAGAAACATGTCACTCCAAGTTGCTCATTAGACTTGAATCATTCTACACCTATATCGAAAGCACATATTTGGGATTAATTAATCAACCTAATCGCGTGCACTGAACATGTTTGCGACGTATAATTCACAGTCAGCTGAACACTTGTTCCATGAATTAACTTTCAACGATATTAAATTCCTGCGGAAGCGCGGGAATAAAATATCATCTACTATAAGAACTTACCTAACCCATTGTCAAATTATCCTCTGAACAATTCAAATTCAACAACACATCAATTGATTAGTCCATCCAAGTTCATGTTAAAGAGACGATAAACAAGGATTAAAAATCTATAACGATAGAGGCCTCTAAAGTGATAGAATCTAACATTAAACACATCAACGATGTCAAAACGTGAATTCAAAGGTGCAGATACATTCAAACAAGTGTAAATCACAACTTGGAGCAATATAAAGAGCTTAGCCTAAGTACATGGTGATAATATAATTAAAACCGTAGGAAGCTTGCTCTTGTTGAGTGGAATGGAGATATGGAGGCGGATCGTCGGAACGTTGGTCAGATTTTCTTCCTTCTCTCCTTCCTCCTCTCTTTCTCCCCCTCCTTCTCACTTTCCCCTCTGCCAAAAACCGTCACTTCAGCCCCCTTTTTTGACTTTTCTTTTCTCTGCCAAACCACCACCCTCCGAAAAAACGTCCCCTCCTTTAATCCTCCTGCCACCTTTAACTGCAATATGGCAGTTATAATGGATCCACCCGGCCGGTGGATTATTGGGCATAAAATTCACCCGGCCGGGTGACCAATTTTGAGGACTTACTGGAATTTTCGTGTTCTAAACATCATACCCGGTCGGGTATTTTATTAGGCTTAAAATACACCTGGCCGGGTGGCCAATTTTGAGAGCTTTCTGGACAGCTTTTTCACAATCTGAGATTCATTCTTTGTTCCACCATTTATTCCTCTTCCTACACCATAAAACATACTTTTGTAAGTATCAAACTATATAAATCATGTGAAGTTAGGGGAATAAAAATGTACAATTTGATTCACATCAATAGTATTGTTGCACACATAGTATTGAACCATTGAACAACCTACGTGACGATATGTCAAGAGATTGTTGCACGCATAGCAGTCCAACTTGGATACATCTTTGCACTTCCATAGATTCTTTGTTTAGAATCGATGCATCCACAATATCCCTAGAGTTTCCTTCCCTCCATAATTTTAATGCCTGGATTATAGTATAGGGACAAAAAGAAAGAATGTGTTTTGTATGAAAACTTGATTAGGCCAAATAGAATATGAAGGAGTATGTTTTGTAGCTGACATATCCTAAGAGATTAAGGGAATGATAGAATCCTCTATTCTTCTTGCCCCTATTGGACTTGACTGAGAAGAAGCCGTCTGATGCATATTCTGGGGCCATATATCATGAAACAACATGGATTATTAGCTAGGACAATTGAAGAGTAGAGATGAACAAGTTTGTTTGCTTACTAGCTAGATCTGCCCCCAACATTCTTGCTAGCCCAACGTCTGAGATTTTTGGATTCATTTTACTATCTACGAGAATATTGCTTGCTTTTAGATCATTCCCTGTGAATAATTCTCAATCTTGAATCGCGATGGAGGTATAAAAGTCCGCGAGCAATGCAATGCCTACTATTATGTCATAGCGCGTCCGCCACTCTAGAGATGTACCCTTTCTTTGATCTGGGAAGATTGAAGGAGTTTGAGGATATTGCATATCAATCTTGTAGGCCTTGTCCGGAGTCTCGAGATATTCTCTTAACCAGATTCCTATGGAGACTTTTGCATTCCAAAACTCAATAACGGTCAAGTTAAAATATCTTATATTTTGACTAAATTATTTATCATTGAAATATTCAATTTCGAAATGAGATATTCCATCTAGAAGTTATATAGGCCAATCCCCAAATCTCCAATGATGTACGACTTACTTTCTTTTTTTCAATAATTAATCAATCCTTCTATAGTTCAAAACTTGAACCGAAACATTTACAAATTAAGCTGCACTTGCACTACATCATCACGTGCAGGTTAAATTGACTATCATCGACCATCAAGCATGGTAACGGTAACTTGGTTGATGGTGCATGATTCGTCGTCGTTTCTAGGCGACGATGAGTCCGTTTCGTTGGGGCGCCTTCCCAGGCAGTATCCCGGATGCTTAGGCTGTTGCATCGACACAAAATCGCTGCTCAACATTAGTACAACATTGGACATGTTGGGTCGGTCTTCTGCGTGCTCCTGCACGCATAACAACCCCACTTGTATGCATCTCATCGCTTCACCCACCACATATTCCTCTCCAGCCGCCGCGTCCACCACCTCCAGCGCCCTTCCTTCCCTGTACAACTTCCACGCCTGTACATTCCATGCATTCATTATATAAATATATGTATGTATTGTATTGTATTGTATTGTATTGTATTTGTATTTGTATTTGTATTTGTATTGTTAACATCACTGGATGAATTATCTTACATAGGCAAGAAGGTTGAGCTGGTTGTTTGTTTGATAGAATCCTCTGTTCTTCGTCCCGCTCACTATCTCCAAAACCAGAACTCCGAAGCTGAAAACATCGGATTTTATGGAGAAGAGGCCGTCCATTGCGTATTCTGGCGACATGTAGCCGCTACAAACATTCTCATATTAGTAACTGTCGTCATCTAATGATATGCAGCAGAAATAACAGACATGAACAGATAAAGATTCATAACAGATATTGCATGCTGGTGAGAATCTTACTATGTTCCGACAACTCTTTGGTGTTGGCTTCGGTTCTGATCTCCCCGAAGATTCTTGCCATCCCAAAATCCGATATCTTGGGGTCCATGCCTTGTCAAGAAAAATATTGCTCGCCTTGAGATCCCGGTGGATGATTCTGAATCTCGAATCTTGGTGTAGATAGAGGAGGCCTCGCGCGATCCCACATATGATCATGAAGCGCGTTTGCCAGTCCAGCATCGAGCTTCTGTTTTTCTCTGCCAGAAACAACACTCATCAGTTCATACCAAAAAAATTGCATCATCCATTTATGTAGGAGAAGAGAACTGTTTCTACTGAAGAGAATAGAATCAAGGCTCTTATTCTCCAAGTATTCATACACCAACATTTCTTCCTCCATCTCAACGCAGCATCGAGCAGACGAACAAATTCCTGTGCTGAAGTCTGGCTATCAGCTTGACCTCATTCTTGAACTCTTCTACTCCTTGGACCGAAGTTTTCGATAGCCGCTCACAGCTATTTCCTACCTTCAGCTAGACACCCTAAACATACATATGTTCATATGGCCTCATTAATATTGATGATACTTATATAAAAGATAATTCACCTTGTAAACAATGCCAAAACCACCTGACTAGCTTATTCTCATCACAAATTTATTGGTGGCAACTACTAAAGTTGTGATGTCAAACAGAGGCAGCTCGAGTCATCGACTGCTGCTTCACCGGACTGGTCTCGTTTGCTTGGAATTGTGGTGAATTCGTGAGATAGTCTTGGCTTCTCTCCCGAACCTGTTTTGGAATTGGAACATCAAGTTTACTACATATGTACATGTAACTGCATCATAGACACAAATTTCCTTAGTAGTACCTCTTGGCTCTAGTATATTCACGGCCTCTGGTTTCCGTTTCTTCCATACGAGGAAAATGGTGAATCCGACGAGCAATGCAGCGCTTCCCACGACGATTCCAGTGATCATAATGGTTTGTCTAGTCTTGTTAGAATCGTCTCCAGCTGCTGAAGCTGCTGGTGCTACTAGAAATAACAAATTAACATGTCAGCCACTTAACTAGTGTGTGTTAATTAAGATTTTTTAAAAAAAGTCCTCTTAGTAGTTTAAAAAGTAGCCAAGTCGATTTGTGTTATGCACCATTAATTAAATTTGAAATGAGAAATGCTCTGTCAAAGTTTCAAACTCATACATCGCAGTCCTCAAACGCTACATATTACCTAACCCTACCTGCACAAATTTAAAACTTAGTATATATTACTCTTTATTTATTTTGGGTTGGTAGTAATTATATACTCCTTATTTGCCTAATTGAAGATAGAGAAGCATTTAACGTGGTTGTAATTAGAAGAAGAATTGCGTGATTAAAGCAGCCTAAGTCCATAAGTCGGGTTTAGGCATTGGAGGTTCGGAACTTATAAAAAACAAGAAACCATTTTAATAGGCCTTTCACCAACCGAATTTTTATAGGTTAATTCCGTCCATAAAAAACACTCCAGTATTAACAGTGAAAGCAAACCTGTAAAATATGAAGAAAAAATATTAAAAATTTTTATTAGATAATGAGACTCGAGAGACATATAGAGAAAAAAACTACTATAATAGTATTCCTATTTTTGTCGTAGATGGGAATAATTGAAAATGGGAGTATTTGAAAAGTGCATCTTTTTAATTATATTTCAATCTATATTTGTA
>NW_024598962.1:0-33867 GCF_004379255.2 Salvia splendens | reverse complement strand
GTACCCGACCAACGCGCCTCACCAAATGAAGGGTATTTATAAAAAAACCAAACCGCGTGTCATCGTCCGCGGAGCCCACAATGGGGCGGACGATAGCGCGGACGATAGCCTATCATCTGCGACATCGTCCGCCGCTCCCACAATGGCGCGGACGTCGGCCCGTGAGCATCGGGCGCGCCCGATGACAGGCACCCACAATGGTGCCATCGTCCGCGCCCGAGGACGATGGACGCCATCGGGCGCCCCATTGTGGGTGCCCTTAGTGATCGAGTGAATGGCTTTCTCAAATTTTACCACATGTTTAACTGTAAATGCTTAACATTTTAGAATATCACATCTTCTGAAATGATCTATCAATCGATAAATTAAATAAGAATTTTATTAAATTTGGATCCTAGTAAAACTACGTAATCGCAATAGATACCACATGATTCACTTTCAAGTGGTCTCTCTCTCAAGAAAATATGAAACTTCGAAAAATACAAAATTGTCAACATCACCAGGGATTAAAGAACTTAATTATAGTCATTAACCATTATATTATTTGTTGCTCTTTGCTAATGTTTTCGATCATGTGCATAGTGCGGGTAATATTATTAGTTAATATAGGTTTAGGACATGACTTTCTTGCTCTTAAACAATAAATAATATTAATTAGATTAGTCTAGACTTTATTTAAGTAGTTAATTAAACGTATTAGATGGTTTTTTTGGCGACTATATATTAATCGTCGCTTAATATTAGGCACGTTTAAGTGGCTGGCTTTTATAAATGGGACTTGATCCTAAAAAATAATAAACTTTAGGTGAATTCTGAAATTTCTTATAAATTATAATAATGGTTTTAAAGATCTTTAAGATCACAAATTTTATAATCGTTGTCAATTTTCTACGATGATCTTTCGTAAAACCTAACTGATACATATTTGATTCTCTGTGGCACAGTTAACTACTCCCTCTGTCAAATAATAATAAAAAAATTTAGGACAGCACAAGTTTAATGCATAATTAGTAATTTAAGAGAGATGCTAGAAAGAAAATGTTTTTGGAATATTGTTAATAGAAATGGATTACCAAAAATAAGTGTGTTATTTATATGCGACGGACGAAAGTAGAAAGAGTTTATAATTTTACGGGATGGATAGAGTATTTGATAATATTATGTGAAATAATTAATTATATTTAACCTATTATGTAGTATACAAAATACTCCCTTCATCCTATAGAAATAGGCTAATTTTTTTTCATCCGTCTCATAGAAATAGTGCATATTCATATATGGAAAAAAAAATCTCCTTCTCTTTTTTACTCCCTCTGTCCCGAAAGTATATGCACTTTGGGTTTGACACAAGTTTTAATGTAAAACTGCTAAAGAGAGAGGTAGAGAGAAAAATAATTAAAATATTGTTAGTGAAGAATGTGTCTCGTCTCATTAGAGAGAGAAGAGTTTCCAAAATTAGAAAGTGGATATTCTTATGGGACGAACTTAAAGAAAATAATGCATATTCTTGTGGGACAATGTGGGACAAATGGAGTATCATTTATAAGGTCATCCAAAGTGACTTGTGGAGGTTGGAACGAATTTTGAGAGAAAATTAGAGCTTGGAAAAATCAACACGATCACTAAAAGCATTGGAAAAGTAATTAGGGAATAGAAGTCATGTAAAAAAGCAACACGAACCCAATTAGGAGTAGTTCTTCCCCTTTATTGTGTCAATCTCAAGTTTACTTTCTCGATCTATTTGCTTGAGTCGTTTGTCCAAACACTTAAAACTACAAATTTACCGTTTTTTAATTAAATTTAATAGTTTTAGCAATTATCCTCCTCCCTATGGATTCGATGCCCTTTGTACTACATCGAACGTTTTTATACTTGTAGAAGTAGTGTTTATATGGAATTAAAACTTGTTTTGTGAACTTCACACCCTGAAAATCGCAACACTGCACTTTTGCAGCGGTGACAGTCTGTGTATGCCGCTCCCATCAATATGATATTGGAAGTATGTTTCACGTGCCTCCAACGTGTGAACAATGCGCAGAAAAAGATCTCAGTGCATTCTAAATCGCCGGTGAAAAACTGTTGGGCCCCCAGTGGGTTATCTACAAAATAGTGTGTGAACAGACGTTGGGTAGCTACGTTGTGCTCTCGTCGGACTGAGGTCCAACATTGGAATGGCCTTAGGACCTGCTCCACCTCTTGCTGGTCACGCTCACGTACGGCTTAGCGATAGTTCATAGCTCGAGCCACGTAATCGAATAGGGCCCGAGTCAGGGCACGACATATGTCGCGGGTGGCAGTGAGGGCGTTGCTGGAATTCATTTTATTAGAGTGTGAGAGAAATGATTAGGGGAAAGAGGAGATTGGTGTGAGAAATGAATCAGAGATTAGGTATATTTATAGATTGGAAATGGGGAAAAAAATTTCGTCCGGACACCCGCAATGGAGGCGGACCATTGTCCATGTACTAAGCTTAGGGCGTTGGCATGAGGCGTGGCATCTTCTGCTAACCTGCAGTGGCGAACAATGCCGCGAACGATACATTAGGTGTGGCATTGTCTGTCCCATTGTGGATGTCCCAAGTCTCGCAATCCACTACATTATATCAACTATTTTTTCTCATTCTCTCTTAATTTACCAGTTATGCATTAAAACGCATGTCATCCTTAAATAGTAACCCCTCGGTACTTAAAAAATAGACTATTTTTTACTATTTTAGGGTCGACCCTCAAAATTAGACCAAGTCTAAATTTTCGAAGTTCTTAACCTTGACATATCACTAATGATGTCTTTCTAATTTTTTTTCCATATCTCTCTTACTTTACCAATTGCATTTTAAAACTCGTGTCATTTACAAGCTTATTTATTTATTGAGGATGGAAGTAGTATTTCTTTAGGACAGAGTGAGTATATTTTTTAAGCAAAACACTTCTCTCAAATAAACTATGTGCTTCAACTTGCATAAACTATGTGCTTCATTTTAAAACTTTTTCTTTAATCAAAACGACAACTATATCAATTCACAAATATGTTAATATAGTTTGACATCATTTACATATCAGTTTCTGATTCTCGTTTTAACATGGCTATCTATATAATTAAATGTTCCCATTACACGCTATATCTATACCATAAATTAAAGATTATAAGAGAACTCAAGTGTAACACAATGAAATAGGTGTAGGAGATTATATCTCACCTCCTGCGTATTGCAAACTGATATAACTAGTAATGCTCGAAGAAGTTAATTAATTGCTGCAATTAAAGTGTTTGTATTCATGTTTTTGTGCCATATGATCAGGCGATCATATTTAGTATTCATATGTAATCATAGATATTAGATACCCTCTATTTCTACGTGGCTCTCGTGATAATCACGTGAACTTTCAAACGGACACTTAATTTTAAAATATCCGATTCGAATTTTGAATGTATTTAAAATTTGTAGATAATTATGTATAATAGATTAAATTTGGACTATAGTATATTGAGTCCCGTATCATGTAAAATACTATCACTAGTAATTATAATCACGTACTGTTAAACCCTATATATAAAATTATGGCAACCATTTTTTGTTAAATAAATTGAAATTTTTTGACTCAGTACATTAACTTGGAAACACCTCAACTCAACTCATACGACTCAATTCTTAATATTCCAAGCTATGACTGACTATACATAATAAGTCGGACACATTGACCGTACAGGTCCAGCTATCGAATTTGACTATTCATTCAAATAAATTAATTTTCTCTTATCGCCATTTAAATGAATGATATGGATATATGTATCAGGGTGCATTAACAATGTAAATGAATGATATGGATATATGTATCAGGGTGCGTTAACAATGTGACAAAAACGTAGCATGCAATCTATGTCACGAAGACTTACCATAAAAGAAGAACAAAACAAGAAGGCAAGAAACATGTAATTAGTGCATAATTGATAAGATACTCAATTACATTGTCTAGAAATAGATTATTCCCTACCATACATGGATGTAATATGGTCTATATAAGGCACACCTATTGATGAATCAATACACTAAAAACAATTACAATCTTTCAATATTTCAATATGGTATCACGAGCGGGTAAGGATTCAGAAAATTATCATCATCATCCCTAAACCTTTCCCAACCCTTTGGCAAAACCAGCGAACATGTCGCACATGGAGGAATTCAACTCCGGCGACATTGAAACCCAAACCACCGAAACATCCACCAAAAATGTGATGGTGTTTCCACCCGAATTAGCCGCACAATTCGCGGAATTCATGAAACAGAGCAGCCTCAGATCTGCCTCTGAACCACCCAAAGCCTACACAACGCCAATAGATCACCACCCTCATCACCCAGAATCATTGGGTGAGATCACAGTCAAGCCGAAACTAAACGGAGAGAACTATCCTCTCTGGTCAAATCTGATGGATAGAGGAATCGGGGGAAAGGGGCTGTCGTCTCACATAGATGGAGTTACAAGCCCCCCAGCCCGAACTGATCCGTTCTTTCCAAAATGGCAACAACGCGATCACTGCGTGTTCAATTGGAAAATCAACAACATAGAGACATACCTGATTAGTGAAGTATCGCAATATGAGACGGCGTATGACCTGTGGGAGGGTCTCGCCATCACATACGGGCAGCGGGGGCGACCCACTCCAGATTTACGACCTAAACCGACAAACCAACTCAATCAGACAAGAAGGAGCATCGCTCGAAGACATATGGAATAAGTTCCAAGGGCTATGGATATCAATTGATCGACGAGAAGTGAAGCCGATGGACAAGCAAACACTACGCCTCTATCAATTTCTCACCGCATTAGACGATAAATATGATGCAATCAAGAAGGAGATAATCAGGCGCGACCCTTTACCAACGGTGCGCCAGCTTACGGAATCGTTCGCCGAGAATCAAACAACGGACGCCATCCTCGGAGTGGGACTCTGTAGGAACAGGGAAGGACGGAATAGGCTCCGGCCTCGCGGCCATCGACTATGGACGCCCAAATCAGACACCAAACACCCGTCAATCGGCCATGGAACCGGCACTCCGATGAGGAATAAGTCGGTTAACTTATTCCCACTGCGGCGGAAAGAAGCACACCAAGGATGGGTGCTTCCACTCATCGGATTTCCCGATTGGTGGGACGATATGATAAAGGCGAGGGCGGCGCGAGCACTGAGCAGAAACGGCGTTGAAGGGCGGCGGTTCGCGATTACCGACCGGGCTGCCGACACCGGAACTCCGGCGGGTAGCACCGGCACAGCACGCCGGGAGACAGCCTAGGGAGGAGCGCCACACGCCGGCGACGAACTAGCCAAGGCAGCGGCGGCTAGGGTTGTTTGGGAAGGAGGTAGTAATTTTCGACATTTATACTCCGGTTTTTCCGAAATCACATATCTGCCCCAGATTTCCCAGAAATCGCGAAATGAGCCACCAAATTCCCAGTATTCCCAATTTGAACCCCGAAAACAATGCTCCCTTAAAAAACACCCACACACTTCTGGAAAATATCTAAATGCACCTACTAGTTCCTGTGCTTTTGCAAAAACACCCTCGACTTGCCCTGAATTGGAAATTAACCCCAACATCCCTTGCCACAATAAATTCCAAGCCCTTGCACACTCATCAATATCTGAAAAACGACCTAAAGAGCATGAATGGATATTTGACTGTGGTGCTACTGATACTATGTCTTATGAACTTACTGATTTTACTAATATTTCTGCTCCACATAAGAAGTATGTTCAGACAGCAAATGGAAGTATATCAAGACGGGGATGACAGTTGGGCATGGCACTGAACACTGCAGATCAAGATCACTCCAACACTGCAGATCTCGAATTGCCTATATGTGCCGTTATTAGCACTCAAATTACTCTCAGTTAGTCATGTAACTAGAGAATTAAAGTTTAAACTTCTGATGGAGCCCGATTTGTGTGTTTTACAGGATATCAAGACGGGGATGACAGTTGGGCATGGCACTGAACAACAACTGTATTATGTGGACAAGATGGCCCAACCCGGTGCTGCGATGCTGACTCACGGACCAACAAAATCATAGGGTTGGCTTTGGCATCGCCGGTTAGGACATCCCTCCATATGATACATGCATATGCTTTTTCCCAATTTAGCCAGTACTCAGTTTTCGTTCAATTGTGATACTTGTTTTTTTTGCTAAGAGCCATAAACACTTATATAAGCTCAATAACTCTCATATGGACACTACTTTTTCTTTGATTCACTCTGACGTTTGGGGCCGAGCACCTGTTTTGGGTAGCCTTGGATTTAAGTATTTTTTGTTATTTATAGATGATTGCACGTGTTTAACATGGGTATATTTTTTGAAATCCAAATCCGATGTTTTTGATAAGTTTACTTTGTTCTACAATATGGTGCACACTCAGTATAACAAAAAAATCAAAATCCTTAGGTCCGATAATGGGGGGGGGGAGTTTGTTAACTCAAAAATGCAACAGTTTTTTTTCTGAAAGAGGGTTAGTTCATCAAACTATCTGTCCACAAACTCCTGAGCAAAATGGAGTCGCTGAGCGGAAAAACAGGAAAATCCTGGAAATGACTAGAGCCCTTCTAATCGACTCACACGTACCTAAAATCTTTTGGCCAGAAGCAGTAGCTACCTCAGTATACCTACTAAATCAGTTACCTACCCATATCCTAAACTTTAAAACCCCTTTCGATGTCTTCTATACACAAAATCAGATCCCACCACCACTTACCCTCAACCCCAAGATTTTTGGGTGCTCTGTTTTTGTCCACACACCAAAACACTACAGAACAAAATTCTCTCCATGTTCCGTTAAGTGTGTCTTCGTAGGTTATGGGAAGGATCAGAAAGGGTATCGGTGCTACGATCCAAAAACCAAACGCCTCTACGTTACCATGAACTGTGATTTGTGGAAAACAAATATTTCTATAACCAACATAGCGGTCAGGGGGAGGAAAAGGGTCTGAACCCTAAGTTGGTCCCCAAGCCCAAATCAAGACCACACACTTCCTCCAGACGAACCACTCTCCCCGATGCCATTACCAAGCCCTGTGACAGAAGATGGTCCAACAGACGATGCGAGCTGCGGTACTACCGGGTCGTCTTCATCCCATAATCAACCTTGCGAAGTCAGTGAACTAGTCTCACTGTCAGACTCGTCTACGATTCCTGAGGTTAGTAATCCTGAGAATGGTTCCACCTCTCTACTTAATACTAACCATGGGAGACAGGAAAATGAGACAAGCAAAGAGCCAGGAGTGAGTGGCAGAATATTCGAACTACCACCAAGGAGCACAAGGGGTGTACCACCAAAAGATACTCACCTGACTGGAAGGGACGCAAAACAAAATACTCTATGGAAAACCTCTCGGTTGGACACCTAACTGAGATGGCTCGAGCTTTTGAAGTAGCCTTGTATGAAGAGGATCTCCCACGATCGGCTGAAGAGGTAATGAAACATCAGCACTGGCGAGAGGCGATGAAAAAGGAGATGGATGCACTTTTCAGGAACAATACTTTGGGAAAATACATTGTAACAGACGAAAAAAAACCAGTAGGGTGTCGATGGGTATTCACCATCAAACGACGGACAGACGGATCTATCGAGAGATACAAGGCACGGTTGGTGGCAAAAGGATACACTCAAACCTGTGGGATCTACTATGGGGAAACCTTCTCCCCAGTGGCAAAAATGAATACCGTCAGAACCTTGCTTTCAGTTGCGGCCTGCAAGGATTGGAAGCTGCACCAGTTTGACGTGATAAATGCCTTCCTACACGGAGAGTTGAAGAAAGATGAAGAGGTGTACATGGAAGCTCCTCCAGGATACTCGAACGAATTTGGAGAAGGACATGTGTGCAGGCTAAAGAAGACCCTTTACGGACTAAAACAGTCACCCAGAGTATGGTTTGGGAGATTCTCACAAGCCATGAACAAGTATGGATACTCCCAAAGCCAATCAGACCACACGTTGTTCATTAAAAAAAGAGGTGACCGGATGGCCTGTCTAATCATCTACGTGGATGATATGATCATAACCGGGGATGATGAAGAAGAAATAGAGGACTTGAAGAAACACTTATTCCAAGAATTCGAGATGAAAGATCTAGGAGCTCTCAAATATTTCTTAGGGATCAAAGTGCTTCGATCCAGAGAAGGGATATTCCTGCGATAGAAGAAATATGTGTTGGATCTCCTCGCAAAAACTAGGCTCCTCGACTGCAAGCCGGCAGACATACCACTTATGGTGAACCATGGCTTGAAGTTTGAAGATGGAGCAAAACTCACCAATCGAGAAGAATACCAGCGTCTGGTCGGCAAGCTAATATATCTCGCCCATACAAGGCCAGACATATCCTATGCCGTGGGAGTCATAAGCCAGTTCATGCACAAACCTCAAGAAAATCACATGGATGCAACACTAAGGGTGGTTCGTTATTTGAAGGGGACTGCTGGTTATGGGGTATTGCTAAGGAAGAATGATGATCTTGAAGTGGATGGATACACTGATGCTGACTGGGCAAGCAACCCGATAGACCGAAAATCTACGGGAGGATACTTTACCTTCGTTGGAGGGAATTTGGTCACTTGGAAGAGCAAAAAACAGAAGGTAGTAGCATTATCAAGTGCCGAGGCTGAATTCCGAGGAATCAAAAGTGGTCTAACAGAGATTATGTGGCTAAGACGTTTACTCACTGAGATTGGCCTTCCTCCCAAGAGAAGAAGTCAATTATTCTGCGACAACAAGGCTGCTATCAGCATCTCTGAGAATCCAGTCCAACATGACAGAACAAAGCACGTGGAAATGGACCGTCACTTTAACAAGGAAAAGATCGAAGGAGGGATTATAGAGTTCCCATTTGTCAGATCAGACGAACAACTCGCAGACATTCTTACCAATGCAGTAAATCCTAAGATGTTCAATGAAGTCTTGAGCAAGTTAAGCATCCGAGATGTCGTTGCTCAACTTGAGGGGGGGTGTCACAATGACTTACCATAAAAGAAGAACAAAACAAGAAGGCAAGAAATATGTAATTAGTGCATAATTGATACTCAATTAGTAGGTGATTGATACACAATTACATTGTCTAGGAATAGATTATTCCCTACCATACATGGATGTAATATGGCCTATATTAAGGCACACCTATTGATGAATCAATACACTAAAAACAATTACAATCTTTCAATAATCTGCGATACATAGACAAACAACCCAGCATAAGTTTCCAAGTAACATCTAAACGAAATCAGAGTGCTATGATAACACTATAGTTAAAATGACAACATACGCAAGCAATTTGTGATATATATATATATATATATATGATACATAGGCAAACAACTCGTCATATGGTTCCAAGCAATCTGCGATAAGAAATCATTGATAATCAAGTAATTTGCGATACATAAGCAAACAACTTGTCACGTGGCAGACTAAGGTTGAATCTACTCTTAAATCTAAGGATCCTCATTAATTTGGATTGTCATTTTAATTAATTTTGGTTGTCATTTTAGTATAACCCTATATGTATATTATAAATTACGAAAATCATGAAGGACACACACATAGAGAGTGCGTTAGTTATAAAAATTCAAACTCGTTATCTCAATTATAATATAATTTACATCACTAGTAGTAGTAAATAGTAATACCACTCTTAATTTATTGTAGTAGAGTATTATTTGAAAATGTTCTAGTCCAAACGGCAAGTGTTTTTAATTATAATTTAATTTTTCTTGACCAACGAAGCCAAAGTTGGCAGGCTAATTTGGCATTTTCTCCTTGAGAAGTCGCGTCTTTTATCTACCCCTCCCTGATTACTTTTTTCCTATAAATTGCTACAACAATTAATCCACCTTCTTATGCCCAGCACCAACTACTTCTCCTCCAAATAATTAAACCTCTCTCTCTCTCTCTCCCTCTCTCAACTCTCCTAGAAAGAGATACACACAAAGAGAAAGAGAGATGGCATCTTCTTGTGGAGTTCTCAACAGCAGTTTCTTGCCTTTGCTCCACTCTGATGATTCCTCCACCTTGTTATCTCGCTCTGCTGCAGCTCTCCCCCTCAAAAAGCATAAGGTTTTTAAGTGATGATATTAATTTATAAGATTAATTGATCCAATCCTTTTGTTTAATAACTTATGTTTTTATTTTTTTCCAGTTCGCGGTCGTGGCAGCGCTTCAACACGACAACACGAGCGACGTAGTTGCGAGCGGAGATGGCTTGGCGAGGCAGAAAACGAGATCTCTCAATTTCACGGGAGAGAAGCCTCCTACGCCGATTTTGGATACCATCAACTATCCAATTCACATGAAAAACCTGTCCGTCGAGGTAATAATAATTCATTAATTTGAGTACATACGATACGAATTTAAAATATATTAATGCAACCACAACCTCGAAAACACGTGATTAACGTTTTTCCTTGGCAGGAGCTGGAGAGACTGGCGGATGAGCTGAGGGAGGAGATAGTGTACTCGGTGTCGAAAACGGGCGGGCATCTGAGCTCAAGCTTAGGCGTGTCGGAGCTCACCGTCGCGCTGCATCACGTGTTCAACACCCCAGATGATAAAATCATCTGGGATGTTGGACACCAGGCGTACCCGCACAAGATCCTCACCGGGAGGAGGTCCAGAATGCACACCATTCGACAAACCTTCGGCCTAGCCGGATTCCCTAAACGCGACGAGAGCGCCCACGACGCCTTCGGAGCCGGCCACAGCTCAACCAGCATCTCTGCTGGTTTAGGCATGGCCGTGGGGAGGGACTTGCTACACAAGGACAACCATGTGATATCAGTCATTGGAGACGGCGCCATGACCGCGGGCCAGGCGTACGAGGCGCTCAACAACGCGGGATTCCTCGATTCGAACCTCATCATAGTCTTGAATGACAACAAGCAGGTCTCCCTGCCCACGGCCACCATCGACGGCCCTGCTCCCCCCGTCGGAGCCCTCAGCAAAGCCCTCACCCGTCTTCAAGCCAGCAGGAAGTTCCGCCAGCTCCGTGAAGCAGCAAAGGTAGATTGATCAGTGTAAATTCAGTATCATTCCAGATATAAAGTAACTAATAAACATGGAAATGGAACAGGGCGTGACGAAGCAGATGGGAGAGCAGGCACATGAGATTGCATCAAAGGTGGACACCTACATGAAGGGGATGATGGGGAAGCCCGGGGCCTCGCTCTTCGAGGAGCTCGGGATCTACTACATCGGCCCGGTCGACGGCCACAACATTGAAGATCTGGTATACATATTCAACAAGGTCAAGGAAATGCCAGCGCCAGGGCCTGTCCTCATCCACATCATCACTGAGAAGGGAAAAGGCTATCCTCCTGCAGAAGTTGCTGCAGACAAGATGCATGGAGTGGTCAAGTTTGATCCCAAAACTGGGAAACAGATCAAAGCCAAATCTAACACCAAATCCTACACTCAATACTTCGCGGAGTCTCTGGTCGCAGAAGCAGAGGTAGACGACAAGATCGTGGCGATCCACGCAGCAATGGGGGGCGGCACGGGGCTCAACTACTTCCAGAAGCGGTTCCCGGACAGGTGCTTCGACGTGGGGATAGCAGAGCAGCACGCTGTGACGTTCGCAGCCGGGATGGCAACTGAAGGGCTGAAGCCCTTCTGCACCATCTACTCCTCCTTCCTGCAGAGGGGGTACGATCAGGTGGTTCACGACGTAGATCTT
This sequence comes from Salvia splendens, assembly GCF_004379255.2. NCBI lineage: Eukaryota > Viridiplantae > Streptophyta > Magnoliopsida > Lamiales > Lamiaceae > Salvia > Salvia splendens. The sequence goes on along the minus strand of NW_024598962.1, from coordinate 22,154 downwards.
CAAAAGCTCCCCGTCCGGTTCATGATGGACCGGGCGGGAGTGGTGGGGGCCGACGGCCCCACCCACTGTGGCGCCTTCGACACCACCTACATGGCCTGCCTGCCCAACATGGTCGTCATGGCGCCCTCCGACGAGCTCGAGCTCATGCACATGATCGCCACCGCCGCCACCATCGACGACCGCCCCAGCTGCGTCAGATATCCCAGGGGAAACGGTATCGGCGCGCCTCTCCCGCCTAACAACAAAGGAACTCCTCTACAGGTACTACGGTATACGGTATAGCATTTTACATAGCTTCTTCATTTAATAGCGTTATTTAATAAATATGGTTTTATTATTTTGTCAATTACAGGTCGGAAAGGGAAGGATTTTAAGGGAAGGGTCCAGAGTTGCCATCCTCGGATTTGGTACTATAGTGCAAAACTGTTTGGCAGCGGCTAACCTTCTTAACGAGCATGGCATGTCTGTCACAGTAGCAGATGCGAGATTTTGTAAGCCACTCGATGGGGAGCTGATCAAGAAGCTAGTGCAGGAGCACGAGGTTCTCATCACTGTTGAAGAGGGATCGATTGGCGGATTCAGCGCACATATCTCTCATTTCTTGTCCCTCAACGGACTTCTAGACGGAAGCCTTAAGGTAAAAACACTGCCATTTACTACGACTCAACTGCCTGGGGACTAATACTGAATATAATTAATTCTAATATTTTTGTTTTTGGGTATTGCAGTGGAGGCCAATGGTGCTCCCGGACAGGTACATTGATCACGGGGCGCAGACGGATCAAATCGAAGAAGCCGGGCTGAGTCCTAAACACATTGCGGCGACGGTTGTGTCACTGATTGGTGGAGCAAAGGACAGTCTTCATCTAATCAACAACTTGTGATCTTAATTTGGTCAAAGAAGGACATAGAATGGTGCCTGAATGCAACCACACAGCAGCAATTGATATCCTCAGAGATTTTAGTGTTTGATATCTCATGTAATGTAATGTAAATATGGGGAAATATTGCTCTGTAAAACTCTGACCCCTCAAGTTGGGAGAGTTTTTTAAATAATGTTCAGGTGCCAACCTTATGTTTTGTGCACACAAATAATCACTCTCATACTTTTATTAAATAAATTTATTTGTTCCATTTTTACATTTATAGTGGTGTTATGTTACATGATTAGATTATCGTCATTCTTTTTCGTTGTAGACAGATTATATATTTCAGCAGTTTTGTAATTATTTTAATTGACATCACTACTGCTACCAAGTGTAAATTAATAGTACTAGTTTTTATAAATAATTCAGTACTACCTTTTTTTATTGTGCGCACAGCCAACCTAGCTTGTGCCAACTTAAAAAGATGCAGTACTATCTTTTACCATTACAAATATTTTAAAATCATGAGCTTGCCTCTTTTTAAATGCTAAACTATGTAGTAGCTGAATTGTGGATGAAGGTGACAATCAGTCTATTTTTCAAACTCAGTAATCCTGGTAAAAAATTGTCAATTCATGCCAAGCTTACTAGACTTTGTTATCCTAATATGAACTCAATCAAATTATACAAAGCTAAGTGGACTTGGTAATTTTGGTATAAACTCAGTCTAATTTAGAAACGAATAGAACGAATATCGAAAATGTTGAGAATATGATCTAACGAATTGAACGAATGTAGAATTTCACTTATTTGAACTTTTCAAAAATAAATTACAACTTTAATCTGTACACTTCCTGCATGATAAGTACAACAAATCCAGATAATCAACAAATTAAGGAATGTAGCTAAACTATGCGTATATGTGGAGAACTTTATGAATGCGACATGATTTAAGATTATCTTTTCCCCCTCGCCTCGTTCATTCGATTCTTTTCGCATTCATAATTAAATATGCTGTATAATTTATTTACAAAATAATTTGTACTATATTTTATAAAAGTTATTCAAATATGTTGCAAAAAAAATTAAAGTAAAGTAAAATTATGATGTTGAGGGTCAATCTATCGAAACTAGAATATTGATAACCAATTTAATTGACTAATTGTGTCAAATTGAGTTTACCGTTTAAAGTTAACGAACCCATCACGTTGTAGGCTATAAAATAGATCAATTTATAATGTTGAAATACAAAAGTTGTTTTGGATCAGAACTGTAACGGAGCATACATTTAGGAATAGATATTACTAGTATTTTGTACTAATTATAATAAAATTCTAAAAAATTGTACATGGAACTAGGGATATGATGGTTAAGAAAATATAGTGAATAAATATTTAAAAAGTACTGTATTACACAACTTTTTTTCATTTTGAGATTCTTATTTTTTTACTAATAAAAAAATTAATTGTATAGATAAATAAATTTTAAAACAATAATTAATTACTCCCCCGTCCGCTAATAAATGTCCCATATTTTGATCGGTGCGGCTCTTAAAAAATTGTTTGACTTTATGAAAGAAAATAGGGAAAAAAAAGTTAGTGCAATGTAGGTCATACTTTTATATAGGGAAATTGGACTCTAAAATCATGAATTTTGCTTAAAATTTGGTATTTCCCATGAACTTTGAAATTGGTCTATAATATCACAAACTTTGCATTTTGTTTGGTATTTCCCAAACTCACTAAAATAAGATATATTCATCAAAATCTTATTTTACGTAGGCAACCGTGATACGTTTTATGATATTTTAAATCACTTTTTAAGTTCATAATATGTAGGATAAAAATTCACGCTGAAACTACGTTGAGTAATTGTGTCAAGTATGATAAAAAAAAGTCTCGTAAGTTAGTCAAATATAGTAATAGACATGCCGTGAGAAATACCAAACAAAATGCAAAGTTTGTGATAGACCAATTTCAAGAAATACCAAATTTTAGGCAAAGTTCATGGTTTTAGGGACCAATTTCCCTTTTATATATTGATTTTATAATAAAATGTGAGTAGAATGAGTTAGTGGAATATGAAGGTTACTTATCAAAAAGAGTAAAAGTGAAATAAGATATTTATTGGCAGACGGACGAAAAAGAAAAAATGGAATATTTAATGACAAACGGAGAGAGTATTAATTTATGGTAGAATTCTGCCAACCAAAAGTTACCAAACTAACCGGTAAATTGATAGGAAAATTGTCGACCACAAAACAAAACTCTTTTAAATGGAGTGTAATGTTAAATTCTCTAAATTCTATCCCACATCGACTTGGTGAAGATCTCATCTAATCTATATAAGTGTGGATAACCTCCCCTTATGAGGCCTTTTAAGGGGTGAGTGGCTCATTTCTAATATGGTATCAGAGCGGGTCCAAGTCGATGATGGTTCTCTCTTTATCTCTTATCTACCTCACGAGTGGAAGACCGATGTCCTTTCCGGCCCACATCGATGATGGTTTCTCTTGCATTGCCTACCCACGTGATGGAAGACCGATGTCCTTTCCGGCCCACACGTGAGGGGGCGTATTAAATTCTCTAAATTCTATCCCACATCGACTTGGTGAAGATCCCATCTAATCTATATAAGTGTGGATAACCCTCCCCCTTATGAGGCCTTTTAAGGGGTGAGTGGCTCATTTCTAATATGTAAGAGATAAATTATTGGACATAAATGACATATCCTGCCAAACCAACATGACAATATCAACGTGATTAGGGATATTCAATTAGTGTTATGTTATTGGAAGTTCATTGCAGACTTACCCTAATAATTAGGGATATTCAATTAGTAGATTGGGCTCAACTACTGCGCCAAACCTGAATTGAGAAATTAACTTTAACCGACATAACTAAATCAAACTGTACATGCCTCAGCTTAGCTACAAATTCATATTCCAATGTGTTGTTTTGAATTGACTGAATATATGATCATTTATCAATTATTTTTTCCAGGAAAACCCTATATATTTGACTGCAAACCTTTTTTTATAGTGGACATTGACCGCAGACGTTTAATTATTGTAATTTAACCCCTAGCCTACAATAGAAATTATAAGGGAAGTCGATAATATTAAATCTTGGTGTTAGATTTATAGTATTTAATTGTGATAAATTTTATAGTTTTTTATAATTATAAACCTAATATTTTCTCTAGAGATCTATGTAGAGCTCCAATTCCAAAACAAATACTCCCACCTTCCGTCCGCAACTAAAAGTTTTGGTTTGCTAGTATCGATCAATCTGCCATTAGGAGTTTGGTTTACCTTTATTTTAAATGATTGCCAGTATCGATCAATCTGCCATTAGGAGTTTGGTTTACCTTTATTTTAAATGATTAGTAAGCTTCATATTTCACTAACTTATTTCACTCACATTTTGTAAAACTATGACTAATTATCTCATGACTATCCATCTAGAATTAAGCTGTGATATTCAATCTTATGAGCCAACCACAATATATATTTAATAATAAGATATAATCTTACAAACCGAACAGTCTATATAAGGGGATAGAATTTGACACAAACAAAATAATTGAAATGATATTTTTAAAACTAGAAAACAAGTAAAGGATAATTAACTTAGCCTACTGCACGCAAGAGGGCTCACACATGCATCAAAATTCAATAATCATTTTCAATCCATTTTCCTTTATATTTTTTAAAACAAGTGTCAAACTTATAGACTCCTAATTGCTAACAGAGGAATTACAATATTTTCTTAAAATAAAATATTTTATTATCATAAAATATACTAATATTAATAAATACAAGTTCACTACTAGATATTTATATGTATATCAAAATTTATTTATGAAAAATAGACAAAATATAGAAAATTTGAATATAATAAATACCTCTTCCGTCCCACTATAAACTACTAGTAATTTTTTCGAGATGTTTCTTCTTATGTGAGTTATTTCTTTTTTTGGCAAATAAATAACACCATTACTCAGTATTACTTTATACACTCTTCTAGTTTATATTTTTCTTGATTTTTGTACATTATTTTTCATTCGTACTTTAATATCTTTACACTTAACTCTTTAAACACCATTTTCTTAAATCATGTGTCCAAAAGAAACGTCTTAGTTGCACTGGAGTATCCACTATTCTTTTAAGGGGGAAAAAGATATTTTCTTTATTCATTTAATTCATTAGGTACTATATCTCTCAAGTGGGATACATCAACCATTATTGAATCACTCCAAAGTGGAGTTTTTCCCACAAGATCTAGTGGTCATGAATTGATATCCCCACCCTTCTAGCAAAGGGAATGTGATATTCATCCAAACTCTATTATTAAAAGTTCGTTATTTTAGACTTGCATTCGTGGAAAAATCAGTGTTGAATAACTATCATAAAATTTAATATCACAATACTAGAGAAAAATAATTTCCAACTGAAAGTAGTCAACATAAATGTGCCGATCTTTACGTGGCACGGACCGGGTCTTTGGGAGAGATTGGATCGCATCTTGATTGGGGAGCATTGGACATCGGTGTTCGCGACGACCAGGGTGACACATTTGGCAAGATTTAGTTTTGATCACGCCCCACTGCTGGTGAGATGCCAGTTCTCTACCCAGACCACGAGGCCGACTTTCAGATTTCAGAATATGTGGGTGAGGCACGAGACATTTAGGAGCGAGATCGCCAGAGTCTGGGAGGCAGAGACAGGATACAATGGCATGATGAACCTCCAGCTCAAGCTTATCAGGATTAAGAAGTTCCTAAAGGTCTGGAACAAAGAGGTGTTTGGCAACATCCTCCAGAACCTAAAGGATGCAGAGGAGGCAATTCTAGAAGCCTAGACCTTATTTGATAGCGACCTGACATCAGCACATAGAGCCGGCCTTAGTAGAGTCTCTGCAGAGCTCATCGTCACGACTAAGATGGAAGAAGATTATTGGAGGCAGAAGGGGCGGGTTAGATGGGCTGCACATGGAGAGAGGAACTCTAAGTTCTTCCATGGTTGGGTCAAGTAGAAGACGGTGAAGTCAAGGATACACACGATTGAGGTAGGGGGCAGGTTCTGACCGAGGAGACAGAGATCAGGGAGTCGGCGGCTGCCTTCTTCCAGCAGCTCTTGACATCGGATGTGGGGGATCTTGCGCAGCCAGATTTGTCTCTTATCCATAGCCTGCCAGACTCGGTAGACCTGGAGGCCTTGTGTTCGTTGCCGCAGGAGAAGGAGGTTAGGGACGCGTTGTTTGGTATCAGTGGAGATAGTGTGTCCAGACCGGATGGGTTTACTTTGTTTTTCTTTCAGCACTGCTGGGACACTATGGGGAGTGATGTGATTGCAGCCCTTGGGGACTTCTTCAGTGGGGCGTTCAAGCTTCGGAGCGTCACGACGACCATGATCATTCTCATACCGAAGAAACCTAATCCGGTCACGTGGGGGATTACAGACCGATCAGCCTCTGCAATGTCATGAACAAGATCATCACAAAAATCTTAGCTTCGAGACTAGCACTTTTGCCCCCTCTTGTCATTGCGCCAAATCAGAGTGGGTTCATCAAGGGCCGCCTGCTGAGTGATAATGCCCTGCTGGCTCAGGAGCTGATCCATGACCTGGGGAAGGACCTTTCGAGCAAAGGGAGATCGCCTAATCTGGCTCTCAAGCTAGATATGGCGAAGGCATATGGCAGAGTGCAGTGGCCTTTCTTGTTGAAGGTCTTGGAGAAGATGGGATTCTCACCTGCCTGGGTGGGTATGGTTAGTAGATGCATCTCGTCGTGTTGGTTCTCTGTCTTGGTGAACGGTGGTCCGGCAGGCTTCTTCCAGTCTTCCAGGGGGTTGAGGCAGGGGATCTGTTATCGCCTTCTCTCTTTGTGCTAGCGGCAGACTACCTCTCGAGATGTCTAGATAGACTTATCAAGGGGGATAACAAGATGGTTTACAGATGTCGCAGGAAGACACCAGTTATTACTCACCTCTCATATGCGGATGACATCATCATTTTCTCGAGAGCTCACAGAGAGGCGGTTGAGAAGTTGGTGGGATGCTCGGATCACTATATAGCCGTGTCTGATCAGATGGTGAAGAATGGGAAGACACATTTCTACTTGGTGGATAAGTACATGGAGTTTGCTGACATTGTGGAGGAGGTTGGAAGATTTCAGAGAAGGGTGATGCCTTTCACATACTTGGGGGTGCCGATTTTCCAAGGGGCGAGGAGAACAGACCATCTTTTGCCCCTTAAGCAGAAGCTGATGGACAGGATCCACAGTTGGTCTCACCGACACCTTGCTTTTGGGGGTCGCCTTGCTCTGATTAAGAGCACGTTATCTGCCATCCCCCTGCACATCTTACAGGTCATGAACCCTCTGCTTGGCTTTCTGGATGAGTTGGAGCAGATCCTGGCTAGATATTTCTGGGGCACAGTAGGGGAGAAGAGGAAGCTGCACTGGATCTCATGGAGACATATCTGTCTGCCGTTTGATGAGGGTGGTTTGGGCATTCGCCGGTTCAGGGAAGTCGCAGTGGCTTTTGGGTTCAAGCTCTGGTGGAGACTTCTTGCTCAGGATTCTCTCTAGGCTCAGTTCATGATCCAGAAGTACATTATCCTTCCTTGTCATTTGCATACATTTCATTGTTCATCACATGATAGTCCTACTTGGCGTCGTTTGCATTGTATTTGTTCATTCATGCATGATTATATTTGTTGGTCCTTGGGTGAGGGTAAGATCAACTTCTGGGATGATGTCTGGCTTGGGGCTAGCCCCATCCAGAGTCTATGCGTCCCGGGATATGATCCTCCTCAATCCCAGGCCGTTGCATCATACTGGCATGAGCACGCATGGGATGAGGATATGCTGCATAGTTTGTCTTTCAGGTTTGACGTACCTCTCGATGTGATCGACCAGTTCAGAGCCACGCCGATCGAGTTGGGGGCGAAGGATGTGAGGCGGTGGAGTCTGACTATCCATGGTGAGTTCTCTGTGACCTCAGCCTGGGAGAGCATCCGGACGAGAATGTCGAAGCGTGAGATTTTTTGGCTGATTTGGAATGGATGGTTAACCCCTACCATCTCGGTGTTCATTTGGAGGTTGTTGTTTGGTAGGCTGCCGGTGGATGAGAAGTTGCAGAGGAGGGGGATTGAGTTAGCGTCTAGGTGTCAGTGTTGTCGGTCTCCTTCTATTGAGTCCTTCAGTCATGTCTTTCTTTCGATTCAGTCGGTGATTTCTGCATGAGAGTATTTCGATTCCTGGTTTCCTTCCTCGCACACACCGATTCACATGAGCCCTGATATTGCACTTAGACTAGGTCACTACCGGAGGTCCTCTTTCCAGAGGGCTCCCGCTATGCATATTAGTTTTCTTTTTCCCTGTTTGATTGTATGGTTTCTTTGGACGGAGAGGAACGGCTGCAAGCATGGCAGTCGTTCTTTTCGTCACTCTCATGTTATTTGGCAGGTCACTTGTACGTGTTTGTGCTGGCCGGCAGGATCAACCCAATTCATTGGAGGGGATGTTCGCCGTCGGTTGATTTCATGCCTTCTTCTCCCAGACAGCGTGTTCTGCGGTCGCTCAAGGTCCTATGGCATCCCCCTAATGCTCCTTGGGTGAAACTAAACACTGATGGAGCCTTCTCTACATCGACATTGGAGGCGGGGGGGGAGGATTGGTTCGTGGTTCTGATGGAGGCCTTCTGCGGGCCTTCTACTCTCCGGTAGCTGCTTCTTCGAGCTTTAAGGCGGAGCTTTTGGCTCTGATTCGGGGTTTGGAGATGGCTATGGGGCTTTCTACACATATTTGGATAGAGCTGGACTCAGCGGCTTTGGTTACCTTGTTGTCATCTGGACAGCTTGGCTCTGCGGATCTTAGACATCATATGGCTTTGATCTGAAGTATGACTTCTCAGCTGCAAGTTTGATTCTCACATATCTACAGAGAAGGAAACCGTGCTGCCGACTTTCTGGCAGGTAGGGGGGTTCTAACCCATGCCCTGACATACTATGATTTAGTCTCTGCGCTTCGGTATCTGAAGGCGCTTGTTAGGATCGATCAGCTGGGATATCCTAACTTTCGTTTCCGACGTAGAGATGTGAAGTGACCTTGTTCACATGGTAGTTTGCATTACTATATATTTGTTTCTCCCTTTTGTTTATTTCGTTCATAGTTTATTTTTGATAGCATGGAGGATCCCGACTTGTGGGACCTCTGGTTTACATTTTCATGTTCTTGTTTTGGATCCTAGTCACTTTTGGGCTAGGATCATGTTTTGGAACATTACTTTTTGATCTTATTCACGGGTTGGGGGTCTGCCTAAACCCCGGTCCACAATAGGTGTTTTAGATTAAAAAAAATTGGAAAAATAATCCCTGTGTACAAAGAAATCAAAAGCTGGCATGGGCTCCAGCCGACTTCTATTTATTTTGTAAGTTAGATAAAATATAAATTATAGACAACTTAGAAGACTTGAAAATATGTAATATGTTAGATAAAATATAAATTATAGACAACTTAGAAGACTTGAAAATGTGTAATTTAATTAAATGCGGTCCATCAACTGCAACGCCGCCATTTTTTATTATTGAAATCACACAAGACTGTCGTCGTTGTTGCTGAAAAAAAATGTTTTTTAATAGTTAATTTGAATCGTACATTATTATAAAACAATTGTAATAAACTGTCGTGTAATGTTCTCCATTTTGAAGGCGATGGTTCATCCAATATTTGCATGTGAAGAAGATATAAATCATATAATTAGGAAACACACGTAGTAGTTAAGTTTAGATGTAGTTACGCTTGTATTATAGCAAGTCATTGCTTCTGACATTTCACATGTGACTAATGACGTTTTTTTAAGACTTTTAATTTTATGACCAATTGTTTTTAAGTGGAATTGCATATAGAAAAAAAAATCTATGTATCATAGAAATTAAGGATGGGTTTTAACTTTTTAAGTTTTAACTATCTGCAGCAAAATTTGTTAACAAATTTATATACTCCCTCCGTCCCATAATAGTCCACATTTTGCTATTTCGGTTCATCCCACAATAAGAGTCACATTTCACTTTTTTACCATAAATAGTAAGTAGGTTCTACATTCCACTAACTGACTTCACTCACATTTTATTATAAAATTAATATAAAAAACTGAGTCTCATATTTCACTAAATTTTCCAACCAACTAACTATTCTTTATTTTTCTTAAAATTTGTGTCCGTAACAAGAGTAACTCATGTTGTATGATGGAGGGAGTAGTACTCCCTCCGTCCCAAGATAAGCGAGTCATATTCTTTTTTGGGATGTCCCACTATAAGAGAGTAATTCCTTTTTTTAGCAAAAAATCATCTCTTACTTTATTCTCTTCTTATTTCTCTACTTTTCTATATCTCATATTTTACGCTCTCTACTTTAACTCTTTTAATATCAATTTCTTAAATCTAAAATACGTATTCCCTTCGTTCCATCCAAAATAAGTAATATCAATTTCTTAAATCTGGACGAAGGGAATACACATTTTACTCTCTCTGCTTTAACTCTTTATGAAAAAAACAATATTTTACTCAATCTTACTTTATTTATTCTTCTATTATAATCTTTTTTTCATGTCTCTATTTTATTCTATCTTCACCTAACTCTTTCAAACATCATTTTTTAAATTTGATGTCCAAAAGGATCATTTCACTTGTGGAAGAACAGAGGGTGTATAATTGATTACATTTTTAATATATGAACACTTTCAAATTTTCATACAATTAAAATTATTTTAATAGATTGAGCTATGAGAGTTTTTGAGTAGGTAGACCCAACCCAATTCAAGTCGGGCTAAGCTGATTGGGCTTTCTAATAAATCTGGGCATAGCCTAGCTTACGCCGTTTTCGTAACTGAGGCGGCTGAGATGCGCTGTTTTATAAAATTAATATATTTTTTAAATTTTTCATGCATTTTAAAAAATAATTTAAATTTTTTATTGTAAACTTTTGTGTGTGTGAATCTTGAATGTATGTGTGTTTGATCGGAGAGTATTGAGAGAGTAATTTTGGAGAAAAGAAATTTTATATTGAATGGAATGAAATTGCCGAGCGAGCTACAAAACAACAAACTAACTGCTATTTAAAACTAAACTAGCTAACGGTCGAAAGCATCGAACGGTCAGAATTCAATCTCCCATGATCTCGCAATCCGATGGCTCCTGAAGGGTTTCAGCTCGCCAGATAGATTCTCATTTGATCCAGCTCGATTTGCAGTGAATTCATCACCCAATTTACAAACTCCACCTTGATGATAACACTGCCAATCAGCTGACCTTCTTAAGGTTTATGAAATTCATGCACGACTCCAGCTTTGCTCTTGGTATCGGCTTTGTCAACATATCTGCCGGATTATCTGCTGTGTCGACCTTGAATATCCTTATTTCTCCATCTTCAATCCTTTCCCGAATGAAGTGTAGACGCACATCAATGTGTTTGCTCCTCTCATGATACACCTGATGTTTAGCCAAGCATAGTGCACTATTGTTGTCACATCCTATGCTTACAGACTCTTGAATTATTCCAAAGTCCCCCAACATTCCTCTCAGCCATGAGCTTTCCTTGACAGCTGATGTTAGTGCCATAAACTCAGCCTCTGTGGTGGACAACGCAACCACAGATTGTAAACCACTCTTCCAGCTTACAATTGAACCATAGAGTGTAAATAGATACCCTGATTGGGATCTTCTTGTGTCCAGATTCCCAGCAAAATCTGAGTCACTCCACCCCATCAATGCATCTCCTGTATATTCAGCTCCACCATCAAACAAGATCCCATAATCAGTGGCTCCTTTCAAGTATCTCATCAACCACTTTAATGCGGACCAGTGTTCTTTTCCATAGCTGGTCATATACCTGCTTGTCACTGATATAGCTTGAGCAACATCTGGCCGGGTACAAATTATGGCATACATTATGCTACCAATGATGTTAGCATATGGTATTCTCTGCATCTCTTTCTCCTCAGCCTCTGATTTTGGACTTTGCTCTGTTGTCAGCTTGTAGTGTTGTCCCATTGGTACAGCCACCTTCTTGGTACCATCCATCTTGAATTTCTTCAATAGTTTGGACACATACTCAGCTTGATTCAGCCATATCTGTCTGCTCTCTCTTCTTCTCACAACAGACATCCCCAAGATCCTTCTAGCAGGTCCCAAATCCTTTATTTCAAAAGCCTTGCTGAGATCATCTTTCACTTTCTGGACTTCAATCATATTTGTTCCAGCTAGCAACATATCATCCACATACAAGAGTAAGTAAGCAACTGCAACTCCACCTACACTCTTGATATATACACATTCATCATAGGATGATCTCAGAAAACCAGATTTCACCATATGTTGGTTGAACTTCATGTGCCACTGCCGGCTGGCTTGTTTCAGGCCATAAATGCTTCTCTTCAGCAAGCATACCTTGTTCTCATCTCCATGCTTCACAAAGCCTTTAGGTTGATCCATATATATAGTCTCCTTTAGCTCACCATGTAGAAAAGCTGTTTTTACATCTAATTATTCCAATTCCCAGTTCTTCTTAGCCACTATTGCTAGAAGAACTCTGATTGAAGTATGTTTGACTACAGGAGAAAACACTTCATCATAGTCAACACCATATTCTTGTGTAAAACCCCTTGCAACCAACCTAGCCTTATGCCTCACCTTTTCACCCTCTGCGCCCTCTATTTTTCTTTTGAAAATCCACTTGCAGCTCACTATCTTCCTTCCATCAGGCCTTTCCACCAGCACCCAAGTTCCATTCTTCAATAGGGAATCAATTTCATCAATCATTGCCTTCATCCATTTTTCCCAATCCCTGCTGTTTTCTGCCTCCTCATAGGTGCTAGGTTCAGAGTAATCTACTTCCTCAGCAGCTATCAAGCAGAAAAATAGATACTCTGCATCAGAATATTTTCTTGATGGTTTCAGATTCCTCCTAGCTCTATCTCGAGCTAACTTCCAGCTGTTTTCAATCTCAGGGTTAGTCTGATGAGCTGGTTGAGGTGTATGCAGATTCTCAGATGCATCAGCTTCTCCAATCTGCTCAGATGTCTGGACTCCTTGGTTCTCCACCTCAAACTCAGTGATCTCAGAACTATTCAGTCTTACAGCCACATCTTGCCTTTTCTTGAAAGGCATATCAATTTCCCAGAACACAACATCTCTTGAAATGACAATTTTCTCATTTCTTGGCTCAATGCTCCATAGTCTATAGCCCTTTACTCCAGGCTGATAGCCTAACATGATGCATTTTATAGCTCTTGGCTCAAGCTTACCTTGCTTAACATGTGCAAAAGCCTTGCAGCCAAAAATCCTCAAGTGCTCATAACTGCATTTCCTACCATACCATCTGTTGTCAGGCACATCTCCATTTAGACTTGAGGTGGGGCATTTATTCATCAATACAACTCCTGTAGAAGCTGCTTCTGCCCAAAACCGCTTCTCCAAACCAGAAGATATTAACATGCATCTTGTTCTCTCCAAAATAGTGCGGTTTGCTCTCTCTGCCACACCATTTTGTTGTGGATTGAGAGGGACAGTTCTATGTCTCTTAATTCCTCTCAATTTACAGAAAACATCAAATTCTTTTGACAGGTATTCCAGACCATTGTCTGTTCTCAAACAACCCAAAGTGGTGTTCTTTTCTGCCTCCACTTCTAGACACCATTCTCTGAATTTAGTGAATGCTTCTGACTTCTCCCTCAATATCAATATCCATATCTTTCTTGAATAATCATCTATGATGCTCATGTAGTATCTTCCACCTCCAATTGATTTAACTTGAGATGGACCCCACAAGTCACTGTGAGCATAATCTAGTGGCTTTGTGGATGTGTGAATGGCCTTTGGATAGCTCAATTTCGTTGCCTTTCCCAATATACATTCTTCACACCTAACTGAATCATCATCTTCTGTCTCATCACATTGAATAAGTCCCTTCTTCACCATTTCTTTCATAGTCCCAATGGCTGGATGGCCAAGTCTAGAGTGCCACAACCCCATGCTTTCAGTAACAAGAACATGTGTCCCATTCTCTGCATTTCTTTGAACAGTTGCTGTCATATAATATAGGTTTCCCCTCCTTTCTGCTTTCATCAGTGTTTTTCCTGCTTTACTGATAGTCATTACTCCAGCCTCAGACACAAATCTGCATCCTCTTCTCTCAAGAGACCCCAAAGATATCAAGTTCCTCTTGATTTCTGGAATGTATCTCACTGAAGTCAGTAGTATATGACAATTATCTCCAACTTTCAATCTGATAGTGCCAATTCCCTTAATTGCACACACTTGATTATTTCCCAGGACAACAGAACCTGATGCTTCCCTTAACTCTTCAAACCAAAACTGATTATGACTCATATGGAAGCTACAACCCGAGTCCATAATCCAAGATCCATCCTCCTTCTTGTCTGTAACATTCAGTGCCACTGGAAGTTCTGATTCAACTACTTCCTCGATAGAATTCACACCTTTTTCACCACTTTCTTGCTGCTTCCTCTTCCAAGCATAGCAATCTCTCTTCAAGTGGCCAGGTTTCTTGCACCAATGACAGGATCTTGTTTCCTTTTGATCATTCGGAGCAGGCTTTGGAGTATCAATGAATTTCTTGTATGGCTTCTTCCCCTTGAATTTCTTCACATTCAAGCTTTCACTGACTGAATTTCCTGACCTCAATTCATGACTCTGCAGCTCTTTTGATCTCAAAGCAGCCTGCACTTCAAGAAATGTCACAGTCTTCTCACGCCCATACAATATAGCATCACGGAGTTGATCATAACTAGAAGGAAGCGCATTCAATAACAGAATCGCCTTGTCTTCATCGCCAATCGACACATCTATATTCTCCAGATCATCAATCGTTTTGCTAAAATCCTCCAACTGCTCCAACACTCCTTTTCCCTCCAAGAATTTATAGGAATACAACCGCTGCTTCATAATCAGCCTATTCGCCAGAGATTTAGTAAGATACAAATCTTCTAGTTTAGCCATTATACCTGCGGATGTCGTCTCCCTCGCGATCTCCCGCAGGACCTTGTCCCCAAGGCATAGAACGATTGTGCTATACGCCTTTGCCTCAATCTCCGCACGTTGCTGGATTGCTTTTTCATCGAGATCTTTGTCCTCTTCACCCTTCTCCTTCGGTGTCAGAGCCGACGCAAGACCTTGCTGCGTAAGCATCGCCTTCATCTTCATCTTCCAGAGTGCGAAATCGTTCTTGCCTGTAAATTTCTCCGCCTCAAAACGTGAAGCCATCCTTCTTCGCAGATTCGACTCCCTTTTCAAGATTCAACACGATTCTGAAATTCACTTCCCACCGGACGGCGCCAATTGTAAACTTTTGTGTGTGTGAATCTTGAATGTATGTGTGTTTGATCGGAGAGTATTGAGAGAGTAATTTTGGAGAAAAGAAATTTTATATTGAATGGAATGAAATTGCCGAGCGAGCTACAAAACAACAAACTAACTGCTATTTAAAACTAAACTAGCTAACGGTCGAAAGCATCGAACGGTCAGAATTCAATCTCCCATGATCTCGCAATCCGACGGCTCCTGAAGGGTTTCAGCTCGCCAGATAGATTCTCATTTGATCCAGCTCGATTTGCAGTGAATTCATCACCCAATTTACATTTATATATAACTATAAATTAAAATATTTAAAATTTCCAAATTATTTAACAGATATTTTTATTATAATATATACTCCATAATCTGTTGGACGATTTTTGAAATAAATGATATAGTATTATTAATATTTACTAAATAAATATGCATGTTGAAGTTTAGTTCACTGGAATTACTTTTGATTAAATTAAATTTAATTAGTGGGAAATGTGGAGAAAATATAAATGGTAGAAATAATAATAATATAAATAATTAAAATAAAGTTACGACTATAATAGAAACAATTAAAATATAGTATGATTAATAGTAGTGGACTGCAGGTCCAGGGTTTGGGCGTGAGGCGAACCTGGGCTTATAAAAGCCCAATTGAAATCGTTTCAACCCAAACTCCTTTAGTTTGTATCTTGCTGCTATTGGGCCTCCTTGACAAGTTTGTTGGGTTACTGATGGATGGATGTAGAAAAAATTTTAGTTTTTCTTTTCTTTCAAAAAAGAGTATCGATAATGGTTTTCGATCTATCCTTGTAGTGACTCAAAGCTCCGAAACATTAATTAGAGGGAAGCGTCTTACCAATTGAGTTGCGCTTCATTATATTTAGGTTGGATGTTGTGTATATGCATGAGAGAAAAATAAATATGTTATTAACGAATTGAATTAAGTTATGTTGAATGAGAGTAAGATAGTCTAAATATAATGTCAAAAACCAAGTCATCCATACACAACAGGCCAGTAATTATATTCAATAATGGAAGTGGTGAAAGCATCATTTACTTTGTTACCGTCCCTGCAAATTTGAGTGAAATTGGTCGTGCATTCATTTCAATTATGATTCATCAATTCCCCAAATTAGTACTCTAATCAAATGATAGATAATCCAATTGCACCTTCGGGTCAAAAATAAAGTTAAGAAAAATTCAAGAAGTCTTAAAGTTAGTTTCCCTATTTTCGAGTAGTACGTAGGTTGATTTTTATTACTTCGAACTAAGTTCATGGAATACATTGGAAATTATCTATTGGGCCAACAATTCTAGTAGTATATGTTTGTGTTTGCATATGATGACTTACGAATATTGATGCCTACGAATAGTTCATCACTTCCTTGTGTATGCCTTTCCAACTTTCAACTTTGTCCTTTTATTTCCTTCTCCTTGTCGGATGCGTTTGAATTGGTAGATAGACACATTTAAAGTGCATTTAATAGTCCAATTGAATGTTTGATATGTTGGTTAAATTTTCTGTGACCAGCTCTATGGGCAAGGGTCCGTTGAATTAAGACTGAAAATTGGTGTTTTATTATTATGGTAAATTGAGTAATAATAATATGTGCAATACTATATCAATCTTAAATTACTTGAAATTTTACTAATATAGCCCTTAGCCTTGGAAATATAGAAAAAGTCAGATGATAGTTTTAGAATTTATTACTATAGTTTGACTTTAAATAACAAACTAAACATGTGATATTAAAGATTATAAATAACATACCATCAATTCAAACACCACAAATAGCAATGAAAAACCAAAAAAAAATATTTCTACAAAATATTATGTTTTTATCTAAATGAAAGATAAACATTAATTCAAACACACTATTCGAATATTAAACTAGAATATGGAGGTTTGCAATAAAACTCTTCAGAATCAATTAAACATTCAAGTCATTTTATCAGAAATATCAATATGTCATATATTTTATTCATTTATCAGTTTATTTTCTATTGTTATTGTCATTGTCATTGTCATTGTCATTGTAGTCGTAGCCTCGTAGGCATTGATCTATAGTTATTACTACTTATTTATGCTATGAGAAACACGAATCCTCACAGTTCATCACATATTTGTCTAGCAAGTTATATTAATTAAATGCATATATACCAGAGCCACTCGAAACTAAAAATGAGGTCATCTAACAAATCGAGCATCTTGAGTGATTACCTTACACTCAAATCCATTTTAATGTCATTAAATATTAATTTTGTTCCAACTATTTACTAAACTCAAACCCAAAAGAATATTCCTTACTCATTAACTTTTTATACTTTTCAATCATACCTATATATTTTATCTATATTACATACTAACCCCACGACACTTGTCAATAACTTAAATTAAATTAAATAATATGATAAGATTTATTAATTAATATAACTATATATGAAATCTATTATTTATTAAATAAAAAAACATAATTTAGAAATTTTAAATACAATAAAAATATTACTCCCTCTGTCTCATTCAAAATGTCCACATTTCCTTTTTAGTTTGTCTCAAGATGTCCACATTCTATATTTGGAATTAAATCTCTCTCTCTCTCTCTCCTTATTAAAATATTCAATTACTTTATAACAAACAACTATTCTACCTAAAATTCTATGCCACTCAAGAATGTGTTATCTTGAATGGGACCGAGGGAGTACAAAAGTTATCACAAGGTACAAATAAATTAACTAAAATTCAAAATTAAAATTCATTTAAATATACCACAAATATATAAATCAGGTATCGTTTTAATTATTAATATTTAACTGTTATTTGTTATACTTAATAGCCTATATAGTTTGATATTAGACATTTGGCATAATAGTATTAGTTTAAAATCAAAGATTTTTGGGTCAATTTTTAAACTAAAATAAACCAATTATTAATATTAAAATTTAAAAGCTATCAAATTATGTAGTAATTTACTAAAGCATAATTAATCAATATTAATAGGCATAACTAATAAAATTTCTATTTGTTAATTTAGAAAAAAAAACGCGTGTAGTTTTCAACTAATCAATAAGATGAGTATTATATTAATATGGGTCAGCCCACTAATTAATTAACAACCAAATATTAATAGAATAAATTAGGTTATTTTCATATTTTCTTCTCCCAACCGTTCGAATTAGGGGTGGCGAAACGGGTTACCCGCGGGTATCCGCACCCAACAAGTCGGGTACCCGTACCCAATTTCAGCTAAATTTGATGATGTCCCATACTCCCCCCCCCACATAACGGGATTACCCTCTACACGTGTCGGGTTTCCCGTACCCGACTCGAAAACCGGTGCTTCTAACTTTAATCATGCAGAAAGTGCTTCGAACCAAAAGTTGAGTTCATAAAACTAATTTTATATTTATGCTTTACCTTTTCGTTAGTACATGCTGCATCAATGCAAACTATGTTTTATTTTCAAAAAATTAACTCCTATATAAGGGAGAAATTACAAATAAACTCATATACTATAGATAGGAGGAAATTACAACTGATCTCAAGAGGGCTCGAACTCGGCACCCCATGCAATAAGGTCTAAGCTCCTTGCCGCTAAGACAAAGGCTCTGGACCTGCATCAATGCAACTATGTAAGTCATCTACTATTGCAATTTTATACAAGTGGATGAATTTTGGGATTGTTGCTGACTTGCTGCAATGTGATTTCATATTTTTTTTCTTTTTAAATTTTCTCTTCAATCTTCACTTCATGCAAAATTTCCAACTATATATGAACTATTTCAAAATAAGGTGATGATTTCTAATCTCTCTCTTGAAAATGTTTCAAAAGAACTCTTAGATTCTATAAAGTATAAAAGGTGGGTATTATCAGGACTAACGGGTATACCCACTACCCGCAAAACTCTAAAATACACTACCCGATCCCGCCCCATTTCCCGTTATCATCGGGTAGCGGGTACACGATACCCGATGGGAATTACTCATTACCCGCTACCCATTTTCCCACCCCTAGTTGGAATGATGCGGTAACTTTTTATTTATATGTAGAGTGAACTACACTAATACTCCCTGATCTTGTCGAAAAATACACCAATGGTCCCTTTTGGTCACTAAAAGTTACATTTTTGGTACATGTCGGTCTTTTATACCCCTCTGCATTAAAAACAATCTCCTAAATGCCATTGAGGGCATTTTTGGTATCTGAAAATTACAGTTTTGGTAGCCCTTCAATCATGCAATTATTTTGGACATACATAAAAGCACCTTTTACCACAAAAAATATTTTCTTTTGAATTCACTTAAATTTTTAAATTATTACTAGAATAATGTATAGGTTAAGCTTTATAATGAAAAAATTAGTATAGTTTGCTTTAATATTTTAGTAAAAAAATGTTACTTGCAAGAGTTACCTTTAATTTACGTTAGATATACTTCACTTAAATTTAATTATTATATTTAAAAAATAATTTTCACTATACTATATTTTATATGTAATTAAAAATATTTATTTTTCACTTAAGTATAGTTATATTTAAATATTTAAGTAACATTTTTTAAATATAAAATTACTATAATTCACTATAATATTTTTTCTTCTCAAATTTAAAAAAAATAAGTAAAAGTTTTAAGTAACAAAGAATTTTCAATAATTCACTTTAAATTTATATTGAAAAATGTTACTATTAAATATAATATTTTTTTTCAAACATACAGATTAAGTTGTATAATAAATAATATTTAATTTTAAAATAAATAAAGCATAATTAAAACATTTGATTTCTTATTTAAAATTTTGAAATCATAAAGCATCAAATATTATTTAAATGAAAGTACAATTGAGTTTATAAAAGAAAAAGGTGATGGAAGAAAAAAATTAAAAAATTAAAGAGTAGAAAGGTCCAAAATGCCCCAGAATTTTAAATATTCACACTAGTGGTGCCTAGAGTTACTTTAGTGTTATTGTATACCAAAAATGATATAAGAATTTTTTAGGGACCATTGGTATATTTTTTGACAAGAATGAGGGACTATTAGTGTAGTTCACTCTTATATGTATTTTTACTGCTCTCCCTTCGCTCTTTTTTCCCTTTTCTTATGTTGATAATATAAAATGATTCAAACTTGAATGTAATAAAAAAAATTTCTAAAAGTTTTTTTGATATTGTTTTAGTGCAAATCTAAAGATATGTATTTTTCTTTAAAACCCTAAGAATTGGTTTTGTAGTACTGTTAGGGTATGTTTATTAGCCCAAGTTGGAATATCCAAGAGAAGAAACAAAATCAGAAAATAAACCAAATTATGGAGTAATGTATTTCTCGATTTTTAAGTTTTTAAAATTCACCACATGTTTGATACACCATGAGAAGGAAGGGATATGCATTGTGTAGACATTATTGCCCTTAATTTTTCTATTATTGCCCTAGTCCTAGAAATATGGAGTACTATATATAATTTCTCTGCATTTCTCCCCAACACAGCAAGCTGGCATATTGCTCATTGCTATATTTTGTTAGTTTTTATTGATGTGATTTTATAAATTTATTTTCTCGTTTTTTATTGATTTGCCTTCCACTAAATACCATATATTTGTCTTCCACTATATCTTTTACTTATTTTACCAAGATTTGGTAGATCGACAAGTTTAAAAAAATCTGTACCGAAATGTCAATTGGAAATGTCATACATTTTTTTATTAATTTTATTTGATTTGCTTTCCCCTATAGCTTCAAGTTTTTATTGTTTTACCAAGATTTGGTATATATCCACAATATATATAACGACTGATTTTTATTGTCATAAAGCAATGGAAAAATAATTTTGGTTAGTGAAGAAATTACATAATTTTCAAGGAGTTAAAAAAAGGATTTCCTAAAATCCCAAGTTAGCTTTCTTGAAAGATGATCTGGAAGTTCACCTCATAAGATCATAATCTTGAGAGTAGTCCAGCAGCTCCGTTACAATAAGAGAAAATTTCGGAATATGGGTTTAAATTCGCTGACCTTTCGAGATAAGGGATTCAATTCGCTTACCTTTTGAAATATTCCGAGACATGCGAAATTTTCGGAATAAGGGTTTTTACACCTTTTATATTTATTCTCTTCATTTTTCTTATTATTCCCTTCCAATAATTATAGATTTACTAAACTATCATTTAACCCATCTCTAAAAATTTATTTTACCTCCCTCCAAACGATTTGCGCTCCACTCTTAAAAGTCAATCTTTCTCTCTAAATTCTCACGTTCACGCCGGCTCCGCCTCTGCCTCCGCCTCCACCCTCCACTTTGCCGCCACCTCTTCCTGGCGCCTCTTCACCGTCTCTGCCTCCACCCTTCACCACCCTCCGCTTCCACTCTTCGCCGCTCTTTCCAATTCCGATCTCGAGCTACCTCTCCTCAATCCCATCAACGCGTAATAATCCACGTTTCCGTTCTCTCCTCGGCTAGCCTCTGCTTCAGCTGCACATAATTGATTGATTGAAATATCTTGCTACACAGAAACGTGTCTTCAATGGCAAATCCGATCCTTGTGGTTGTGGATTTGTACACATTACAATTGGAGATGTTGGAACTGAGAAGGATTAGCGAGCAAGTACAAAAGGAGCAGTCTGAGTGGTCTGCCTTTCGTGAAGCAAGTTTCGATCATGGTGTTTTTCAACGTCGTGAATAAAATGTTTGCTTTCCTTGGATGAATTGATTGATTTGGATGCCAATGCGATGATAGGAGAGGAGGTGTTACACATAACACACTGGAAGATATACACAGTCACTTGGAAGGGAAATAATAAGAAAAATGAAGAGAATAAATACAAAAAGGTGTAAAACCCTTATTCCGAAAAATTCGCATGTCTCGGACCCATATTTCGAAAGGTAAACGAATTGAATCCCTTATCTCGAAAGGTCAGCGAATTTAAACTCATA
>NW_024598961.1:0-10102 GCF_004379255.2 Salvia splendens | reverse complement strand
CCGAACCGGCACCGGAACCGCCGGTTCCGACGGGCCGGTTCAGGTTCCAATTTTGGCGAACCGTAACCGGCGGTTCGGCGGTTTCCGACATAATTTCAAGCCTACTCCCTAGCCTTTTCAGAAACCACCCGCGGCCGCCGGTTTGACTAAAATCGTGGACGGAAATCGGCGGTTCCACCGATAAAACTGGCGGTACCCCCTACTCTTCATTTCTACTAGAGCACAAGTTGCCCCTTTATTTCGAATATGTAATTTTGTAAATTGTAATGAAGACTTTAAGTCTTTTGTAATTTATAATTTTGAAGTTGTAATTTCTAATTTTTATGTTGTAATTCGTAAATTTTAACTTGTAATTTGTAATTTTAAAGTTGTAATTTGTAATTTGAAATTGTAATTTGTATCAATAAAATTACATTTGTACATCGCTTCATTCTAATTTTATTTACGCAAGTTTTTTTACATTTTTAACTTGAATTACAATTTACAATGTAAAAAAAAAAATCGGATTGAACTGCCAAACCGCCCGAACCGGACCGGAACCGGATGACCACCGACGGTTCAGCCGGTTCAAGTGAACCGCCGGTTCACGGTTCATGAACCGGAACCGTGAGGTCTTGGCCGGGCCGGTTCAGGTTCCACCAATTCTTGAACTGGAACCGCCGGTTCCGAACCGTGAACCGGCGGTTCACGAACTGTGGTGGCGTCTAATCCTCCCGTCATTATGTATTACAGATGCAGGAGGCTGAGAGAAGATGCGCAGTACAGCCTGACGGCTCCATTCTTGGCGTGCTAAGGCGGATGGAGATCGTAGATGCCTTGGAGAGCTTGGGCTGTGGCATTTATCAAGTGAAGCGGAATCATAGCCAAAAGCAGAAAGCTAAACATGAGATGGGTTCTGATGGCCATGGTGCTCTAAATATAGGAATTAGAAGGACCCAAAATGATTGCTGGGAAGTTAATAAAGCTATTATTAATTCACTAGGTGTCTGACCTGACCTGACCTGCAATTAGACTTGAACAAAGCAATCGTATTAGTAGCACTGGTAGCGGCAGAGATGGTGAAGATGGCAGTGTTAATTGATTTCTTCTATCCATGCCCCTGAACTAATTGCCCATAGTGAAGCTGGCGGTACTATAGATCGACGATGGATGGGTCGATGTACCGCCAGCGCTAAGACCGCCTGTATCTCCCTCTCTGCTGCCTCCAGCACACGTGCATGAATTCGCCTCATTATGTCATCATACCCCCACCGCTACCGCCCGCACCAAAACCACTACCACTACCACTATCAGCCACTCTGGATATATAAAAGAAACGTAAAGAGATAGATACTCGTTAATACAAGTGGTGCGGATGAAATGAAGTTCAACGAGCCGTATTTATAGAATTTTTGAAAAAAAATAATCAAATAATCGGGACGTCCGCGCGGACGTCCGTGGGGTCAACGCAATGGCGGACGTCCCGGGAACCCCGCGGAACTCCGATGTCCGCAGCGGATGTCCGTATCCGCGTCACCCTTGCACAATGGCGGACGTCCGGCACGCCGGTCGGACGTCCATCGGGACAGACGCCATTGTGGATGCTCTAATATGAGCTGCCATAAAAAAGCGAAAAATATTGAAAAGACAAAATTGCCCAAATATTAAAAGGGTATTTTCGTATAAAAAATTGTCAAAAGGACTAAATTTGAAATAATGTAATTTGAGAGTTGCAAAATTGAAATGCCTTGCACATATTTCCAAATCGCACCCCAAAGTATGATAAATAGTAAAAGTAAACATTTCCACCAATTCCAATCACTCTCTACTGTTTACTGACCAGGCTCTGATTCCCCTATTTGGAAGAACATAGAGATGATGCAGAGATGGTGCTGGAGGCTCCGCTCTTTGGCAGCCCTTGCTTCCTCTACCCACCTTCGCCCTCCCGCCGCTGCTCGTCTTCTCCACACTTCCCCCAGTTTATTCCACAAACCCCCAATCGCCACTCGTTCCCTAATTGCACCCTATTTTTCCTCCCACATCAGCGCCTCCACCTTTCCCTCTCCTATCACACACTCGCCTCTCTCTGTAAGTGTCGCATTTTAGCCCTCGCGCCTTTTTATTGTTTTATTATGTATGTGTTCGTTCCTGGTGGTGGAATGCAGCCTTTTTTGCTTGATGTTGGGTTATTTCCATATCAGAATTTGAAGATGTTTGCGCATTTTAGATGACATTGCTCCCCCACCCTCCACCATTTTAATTGAAATTTTAGGAGATGTTTATCGATATCAAATAATTAGGAACGTTAATTGCTATTTTCATTATCAGCCTAATGGTAGAATGTGATGCATTTTTCTGTAAAGGTTGCTACTTTGTATTGGAATCTGTTCATATGTCGGGTCATCCAACTCGATTGAGTCCTGGGTCAGTGTAAACTGTTAATCTTAATTGTTGTTATCTAAATGAGATTTCACAAGTTTCCCCACACTTTTTCATCATACTCCCCTCCGTCTGTGGTCGTTTTGGTCTTGATTGTTGCATTTTCTCCATTTGTTTCTTGCTATCAAAATTGTACTACTTGTTGTCAATACCACTAAGATATATTCAACATATGTTTGCTGTGCTAGGAATTTGTTTATTCTCATCTTCTCATGTCTCATATTCATATGGTATATTTTTAGTTGATCCAAGTACGGCATATCACTGCCAAGCAGAGGAAGAGGAAGTTGAAGAGTAGGAAGCCAATGACTCCAGTAGTTTCCAAAGTCAAAAAAGTCAAAATCAAAGGCTACTCGTATGTATATAATGCCTTCTATAGATGCACTATATTTCGTCAATTTTCTGGAGCAGGTCAAGAAACACTGATAATGTGATGGTTTTAATTATTAGGTCTTACAAAGGAAGATTTAGGCTTATGAATGATGGGCAGATCAGGCGATGGAAGGAGGGGAAGCGGCATAATGCATTCTCAAAGGTTTGCATACCAAGCATCTCTTAGATAATTAAATAAATAAGCGAAAATAAGAAACGAGTAGCTATTATGGACAGCGATGTCGTCAAACATGTTCCTTGAGACGTCTTCCTATTTCAGTTTTTATTAGCTAAAGATGAAGTATTCTAGCCCTAATAGAGCCCTTGACCTGGTAAAATATCATATGATCACAGATCTTCTCAACGATGGAAGAGTTTTGGAAGTTTCTGTTGAGTTAATATCATTGGGTGTTAGACCTTTCACACTCTATGTAAAAGAAAGAAGTTAGTACATTGAGAATTGCAAGTTTTAGCTATAATTTCTTTAATTGTACTTCAATGTAAAAGTCTACTTTGGTGTATACAAATGTTAGCTATACTTATTGCAAGGTTTAGCTATTATTATTACAAGTTTCTTAAGTATGTACTGAACTTTCCATCTGCATCGATGAGGATCCCATCTAAAATATAAGAACATTCTGGGGCTTATCATTTAAGAAAGTAGCAGAAATCATGAGGTTTGTAGAACAGTGAGTATTCTTTGAAATAGTTTGTTTGTGTGCTTCACAAAATAGCCAACAATCAGACATATTTGGCAAATAATCTTTATAGCTGATCCAGTACTGTTCCATTTTATCTTCAATCTACTTGATTCACCTTTCCCTTTTCTGCCAAAATCATTCTCCGACTCCGATTCCTCTACTGTAATGTTTCCACTGGCACTTTAAATAGATATACACCTTTACTAAATATATAATACAATTACTCTGCTTACTATTGCAGTCTAAGAAGTCAAAACGACGATTGAGACAACCTGGTGTTGTTCCTGCGGCTTATGCAAAAGTAATGAAGAAGCTAAATTTCTGCGCTTGAAGCAAAATTCGCTCTGCAGCAGCCTCATTGTTGCTAGGAAACTGCCCTTGTCATCAAAACATACTTATCTCATGATTTGTAGTGCTTGTAAGTCAGCTGTCATGAATCCTCTAACAGATTGATAGATTAGTCCAGATTTGCAGTTTTGCACTACTGGATAGAGGGATTTGCGTTTACTTATATTATGGAGCGCATACTGTGTTTGTTGAATTGGTTGTCTTGATGGTTCAATCGTGCTTTCCTTAACAAGACAACTGCCCAAAGGCTGAGATGTATAATGTGGGGTTGCAGTATATTTTGTGCTTGCAATATTAGCTACTTGCATGTGGAGCTTATTTTGATTGTATACCTTTCGCTGCTATTCTTATACAGGATCAATAAAGTTATTTGCTTTATGAAGTTTCAGATTACGATTATTTCTTAGATTTATTTTGTAGATAATTAAATCAGCCCCTTTTAAGTAAATGCATTCTTTGATTTAGGAAATTTCTTACATTTAGTATCTCGTTATACCCAACACTTGCCTAAAAGAAAAGGGCTATTATATATCTCTAAATTAGTTGACAAAACAGCAATTCGTGGACTGGTTATCCTAAAAAAGTTTCTTCTGATCCCTCACAATTTGGAGAAGCAACACAAGTTAACTTTACAGGCACGCCCTCTTTACACAAAGAATATGAAATAGATCCAAACTAGCCAAGTACATCAAAAAAGAGAAAATGAAGAAAGAAAAAGCAAACAACGAATAAATGAAAAGGGCAAAACAGCCTTTTAAACTCAGCCTTTCCTTTAGCTTAAAACCTCAGATAAAACAGTAGTCTTGGAATGATCAGCAACAAATTCAGGGGCAGGGGAGTTCTTCCCACTTTTGATGACGTGCCCGGCTGCTTTCGCTCCTTTGAAGCTGTGCTGTATTTCCGAATATCAGAATACCATCCTACAAGCCCTGCACAGAACGATGCTCCAAACGCTCTGCCAACATTTCCAGGTATGGAGTTGCTACGGCAAATCCTGCAACAGCTCCCAGTGCTCGTGCCCATGAAAACCACACAGAAAATGCACCTTCTTTCCTGCAGGGGAACAATCCAACCACAGAACCCTCCCGAAAGCATGCAGGAAACCTGTCAAAGTGTATCATTTTTCAGCATATAACACATTTGCATTATAGTAGGGACTCAAAAAAGATCGGTATGCACCTGTGGCGGATCCCTGTACAGCTGCGAAGAAAAACAGATTGCCTTTAGTCCACATGGCTCCTTTATAATAGAAACCAAACCCTGATGCCAAAGTAGACAATATGAAGCCAAGAAGCTGCATCTTCTCAGCATCTAATTTCATGGCTAGCTGAAGTGATGTACCAATGGAAGAGAAGCTATAGGAACCATGAAATATGTTAGCCATAGAAACAATATTTCTTTGTTTGGAAGCAACTGTATCCCATGGCATGAAGCAAGCTGCTCCGAAAATGCACATTGACATAAAAGATGATAGGAAAACCCCTGCAAGGCTCCCTGCAGCATGCGGGTATCTGAAGATGGACAACACGTGTGTTATGGGCGCAGAATGTGATGGTGCGTCGTTGTAAGTTGCGTGGCTCTGTCCGTGCTGAAAATGTGGAGCAATCCTAGACCCAAACAAGGCCATGAATATGGAACAACCCACATTGCGGTGAAGTGGTCCTTGTGGCTGAACATGTGGTATGTGAACGAAGACATGATTGCAGCTCCCAAGCAGCCAGCTGCTGTTGAGTAGAGGGACAGACGGCTGGTGAAGGATCTTCTGTTTGCAAACTGTTGCTGCGGTATGACCGAGCCTGTGAATCCGCGGATCATTAGGCCAAGATGGCGGGCATGAGCTGCACCAACAATGGTGTTTGCTGCCACGATGATGGCAATGTATGGTGGAAAGATCCACGACTTCTTGAAAAAGCCAGCTGGGAGGCAGAAGATGGCTCCGATTATGGTGGCCGCACCAGCTATAAGCTGCTGATAGTGGCTATAATCAAGGAGGATCGAAACAATGCCCAATACAGGCGCTGAGAGAATTAGCCCATGAACCAAGAGATCGAAGTCCATTCCAGCGGGGATACATTCTTCCCACCCAGTTTAATTGCCCTGTGCACCAGTTCTTCATATCTGCGATTATCAAACAAAATACTTCAAACAAATACTTCAATAGTTAATAACTTCAGAAATTGCTTCCAAAGTTTGAAAACAGTTCATAACTAATTGCCTATGGCTTTTTGCAGTTTGCTTTAATTTAACTAATCTACGTACTTGAAGCAATGAACAGATCTAAAACGGTTCAAATCTTGAGAACATTTTTACACACTTTAACTCCAAAATCCAGCCTAAGCTGCCTACACGGCCACATTAGGTTGTTTTTCTTCAAAAAAACATTCCATTCTCAGGTGATTTTTGTGTTCCTCGCTCACATTCATGCTGTATTTTGAATTACGACGGTATAAAAATGCTCAAAAAATAGTAAAACAACTAGAAACGAAGAAAAATCTACAAAATCAACAAATTGCATGGTGTAGCAGCTAAAGCATGACAGGGGGGGGGATGAGTAGTTTGAGGAGAAAGTAAAAGAAAATTAGGCTAGGGTTTTGTAAGTTGACAAGTCTGGGAAGAAGATAAGTATGTAGAGAAGTTACAGTAGCATTTCAGTGTGCTTGCAGGTGACATTCTGGTAGCTCCTCTCCCAGCCCTGCGGCGGCGGGGGCGGATCCGAGACGGTCTGGCTGATAATGAGCGGGAAGACGATGGGGATGAGGACGGTGTGGACGAAGTAGGAGCAGGTCCGTACATGTACAGCCGAGAAACTTCAGGTTTGGAGGGTTTCTCCTCGACTCCTGCTCCGCCGCCGGCTTGTACATGTCCTGCGCGGCCACATTGTGAGAGTCTGGGGTGGTAGTAGCCATAGCTGCTTCCTTTTGGTGCGAGCTGATTTCTGCCATTGGTCGTGTGGATAGATGGATAGATATATAGCGCAGCAGGAGGTGGTGACTGGTGTGGGTTGAATTTGTGGAGTGTGGCAGTAGCAATAAGAGTGGAGGGGCAGGGGCAGAGGTGTGGAGAAATTTGCAGGGAGTGATAGCTATGTAGCTAGCGTAACAGCTGGTGTTGGGGGTGTTTTCGAGGGTTTATGAGTTGAATTGGTTTGAGTAGGTAACGGCACATAATCCTATCTTTTGTGCTGTTATTTTTATGTTTGGTTTATTCCATACTACGATCATAGCTGCTATACCACGATATAATATAAGGTGACAGAAAAAATGTCACTTTCAATTTCTACATAACGGCACATACATAATCTTAACTTTGTTTATCAATGTTTATGTTTCGTTTTTCATGCTATGATAGCTGCAATCTTTACAGGGTATACTCCCTTATCCCTTCATCTCATATAAATCAAATTAATGAATTTGGATTATGATGTTTTAGTGAATAATTAGGATAGAGCGGGAAAGAAAGAAGTACTAAAATAAAGTAAATACTAGTATAAAATAGAATAGGAAAGATCAAAAGATACTCCATAAAGAGATATTATTTCCAAAATAAGCAATATCACATTCTAAAATTGAATAAGCATCACTTTTTGGCTAGGCGAAGTGAGTATAATACTCCATATCAAGACCGAAAAAAATAAAACAAAGAAATGAAGTAATAAAAATATGAGAAATAATAAAGTGTAAAGAAATAAAATATGATAGATAATAGAAGTGTTGTTAAAAGTACTGACACGGTATGATGGAGAAAAAAATACCTCATGTCCTATAAAAATATGTTCACTTATTATTTTCATCCATCCCATAACAATATGTGCATTCCATTTTAGAAAATTATATTATCAATTTAATAATATAGGTTTCACTATCCACTAACTCTACTTTAACTATCATTCTCCGCGTCTCTCTTACTTTACCATACCATTATCCTCTCTCTATCTCTCTTACTTTACCATTTTATCTTAATTCTCGTGTCATATCTATTGCTCATATTTTTATAGGACGAATGGAGTATATGCCTATTTATAGACTGAAAGCTATGGATTCAACTGTAAAGGTTAAGAGTGTCCACCAAAGTTGGCCCGGCCACCAATGTGGCTCTCCTGGCTCTCCACAATGGTAAATAACAAGGGCCACGAAATGTGGCCCGCTCCAAAATAAAAATTAATTTGTTTGCTTTTTTAATGATATTTTATAATTTAACTACAATAAATTTTATTAGACTATAATATATGATATTTATAATTTTAATTAAAATAAAATAATTGGATAGTAAATAAATGGTGTCGTTCATCGTCGGAATCCATATTTCAGAAGTTGAATTAAAATAGATTGGAAAGATTGGAAAGAGTGGTGTTTTGAATTGGGGTAGAAAAATGGAAGGAAAATGGTGTGTATTTATAAAAAAGAAGAAGAAAAAAAAATTTCGGTGGCTGGGCCACGAAGGGCGGCCCGCTGCAGTGGTGGGCCGCGGAACACACGGCTGAGCGCGTGAAGGCTGCGGCCGCGGCTCCCTCTCGGCTCTCGGCTCTTAAATTTAGCAATCAAGATCACGGAGTGTATTTCTATTTGAATTCTAGAGTACTTTTAATTTCATCAGTTCAAAGAAGGTGAATTCCTATAAAAATAGAATAAATTAAATCAAAGGATGGAGTAAAAGAAATACTACTGTATTTGACATTAGTGATGTGGGGTAAGGCCATCCACAACGCTGTTCCTATACCGTTCTTATACCGTTCCTTAAACTACTATTTGATATGGCCCCACTGTACTTTTTACTCCATTCCTTTACTAAGGAACGGAACCTGCAACCCTCCGTTCCTTAAACCGTTTTTTTTTATTTCCAACTAAATTCAATTAAAAAAACACACTTTATTAAAAAACAAACACACTTTATTAAAAAACAAACACACTTTATTAAAAAACACACAACATTAAAAAAAAATTACAACTTAAACTTAAAAAATAAAAAGCACACAATTAAAAATTACACACTTCGGCCTCCCGTCGTCGATCTTCTTCAAGTGATTGTTGCAATATTTGACGCATTTGTTCAAAAGGATCCATTAGTTTGATTAAATTTGGGAGAAGGAAAGCAGAGTTGATTTGAGATGAAAATTGGGGTGGAAATAGAGAGGAATAGATGTGTGTTTGTGATTGAAATGAGTATGAAATAGGAGTATTATAGAGTAAATAAATAAATAAAAAAAAAATACAAAACGGATATAAAAAACGGTCACATTACCGTTGCAAAATTTTTTTTAATATTAAATTCGAATTTTTTTAAAAAAAAATTGAATTATTGCGTCACCGGGACGAAGCCTACTCGCGGGGCAGCGAGTGGGTTTCACGCGTCGAATGGGAGGCCGCCACGTCGCCTCGGCGCGTGGCGGAACGTTTCGTTCCGCGTTCCTCCGGAACGGAACGCGACAGGGCATAGGAACGGCATGGGCACGGAATGGCGACGGAACGGAGCCTGCAACGCGTGCCGCAGCGGAACCGTTCCGCCGGAACGGCATAGGAACCGCAACGGCACAGCGTTGCGGGTGCCCTAAAGTAAAAGCAAGCATTACTTTACCAATAGTTCCATGATTTGTGCCGTTAGAGGTTGTTAACTTTTGGACAATATTGTTGGAGTGAAATTATAACCAATTTCATCATTGGGAAACATATGATATGATTGTTGAAAAATGGATTTACTTTTTATTTTATGTGACTGTGACTTAAATTTGATGGATATCTTGATCTGGGCATTTGTTGACCACAGTTGTGGTACAGTCGAACACATTATTCTGAATGGCCAGAACCGATTTAAAAAAGACCATGACCCATTTTATTTCTAATAAAAATTGAAAAATAAATATAAACTCTAATTTGATCGGTGAACCCTAATTAATCATTTAAAGTTATACTAAGACATAGTAAAATAATTTTGAATTTTTTTACTATCATGAGTCTCTCAATAAATCTATATCTGTATCAACAGCCTATAAACCATGCATGATGTGAAACTATATTTAAGCAACTCAAGTTTCATTTTAGAGGCAAATTAGGGATTAGGAATTCAATTTTTAAAAAAATGCCCCATATTGAATGGTACAGAATGTTGGTAACTGAAATTTAATTTGGACATTACAAAAGGAATAATACTGTAATATTTGGATGAAGAACAAAATACACCAAAAAATGGACAATTATTCTTGGTTCTATCTTCCTTGCATCTGAGAAAGTGTGACTTGATTTTCTGATGACTGCTGCGGTGTAGCTTTG
>NW_024598960.1:0-36077 GCF_004379255.2 Salvia splendens | reverse complement strand
TTTCTTTATTTTATACTACATTTTATTATTCACTAACATTATCTTTATTTGTTGTTGATTTTTTTTCTAAGACAAATTTATAGATACTAAATATCTACGAATAGTTTTGAGTTTGAATTAGTTTAATAAATTTTGAATGTTGCATGTTGCTCATAATTTGTATATTTATAGAATGTGGACGTGTTTCAAATAATGGATTTAAATGTAAGCATGTTGCTAATTTTTCTCATATATATGATTAAAATGTGAAAAGAACAATAAATTAATATAATTTTGATCATAATGATAAAAAAGATAACTAAAGAATGATTTGTATAGCGATATATATAGTTTTATATTTTATATATTATAGTAGACTAATAGTATGATTTTGTATCATAACTATTATTCTAATAGATGTAGTATAATTTATATAAATAAATTATTATTTGTGAATATATTCTTGATTGATACGAATAAACAATTATTGAGTAATATGATTTGTATATAGATAAATAATCATTCATATAATAGTTATCGTTATATTAATACAATTTGTAATAATTATTCTCTTAATGTGTATAATAGTATTTATTAGTTAACATATACTACATAAACTTATACACAAATGATAGATAATGATAAAGATTAAAGAATATACTTTATGTAATAATATTTGTTGTTAAATATAATTATAATAATAGAAATAGTCAAGATATAAACAAAGATGATAGAAATCTACCATGTAGTTACAAATAATGACTTTTATCCCACATTGAAAGAAAGAGCAACACATCCAAGAACATGTAGCTATAAAAGAGAATCATCCAATACACTTCCAACATTATAGTTGTGACTTGTAGTCTCAGTCAAATAAAGACAAAAACACAAAATTGAACCGCCGAACCGGCCCGGAACAGAAACCGCCTAGAACCTTGGCGGGCCGGTTCAGGTTCAATGAAATTTTGAACCGTGAACCGCCGGTTCCTGCCGGTTCCAGGAACCGGCGGTTTTTGAACCGTGTGCATGCCTAAATCCCATGGAGGGAAAATCCAAAACATTCAAAAGCTAACTACACCTATAAATACATTCAAATACATTCACTCCACCATTACTATCAAAGACTTCAATTCCACCAACCAAAAACAAAGCAAACATATTTATAGCTAATTTACCCTCAGAAAAATTCTCATCATAGGGCAATGGAGATGGAGCAAGAGATGGAGCAGGAGCAGTTTCAAGAGGCAGAACAAGAGCAAGGGCCGATGGTTTCTCTGAGTTTGAGCAACCAAGAGAAGAACCTTATTGTGCAGTTCCTTCAACAGCAATGTCGTGCTGGAGCACTTCCACATGGTTCATTGAAAGATGCAGCCAAAAAATTCAAAGTGCATGCAAGGACAGCCAACCGCTTATGGAGAATAGCCAAGTAGCAAATTGAAAATGGGGAACCTGTTGTCATGACAGGCAAAGCATCAGGATATAGTAAGAAAAAAGGAAAAGTAATTCTTGATGAAGATAAGTTTAGACACTTGTCTGTGCTTGAGAGATCATCAATAAGAAACTTGCTATTAAGATGGAAGTTAGCAAGTCCACAGTTGGTAGATGGGTGAAGGATAACCAGATAAGACCACATACAAATGTCATAAAGCCAGCACTCACTGAAGCAAACAAAATTGCTAGAATGAGATGGTATCTTACTCATATTCACCTAACTATAGCTGAAGGTAAGCTTCTTTATCATGCAATGCACAACACAGTTCATATCGATGAGAAATGGTTCTACATAACAAAGGCTTCAGACAGATACTACATGTTGCCGGATGAGGATGAGTCTTACAGGTATTGTAAGTAAAAAAGATTCATCACTAAAGTGATGTTCATGTATGTTGTAAGTAGGTTACAATTTGGCAGTGATGGGCAGACCATCTTTGATGGTAAAATAGGTATATTTCCATTCACACAACAAGTTCCAGCCAAAAGGAAGTCAAAGAATAGGTCAAGAGGGACACTTGAGACAAAGCCTATCCCATCAGTTAACAAGGAAGCCATGAGAGAATGTCTCTTGAATCAGGTATGTACATTTTTTTGTTTTACATTACTATCAGACATTGGTAATGTCATCACTTAGTCATTCATTCATTCATACATCATGCACAGATTTATTCCAACAATCAAGGCTAAGTGGCCAGCCAATGCAAGCAAGGAGATATATATCCAACAAGATAATGCCAAACCCCACATGAATCCTCTCACTTACAATTTGAGGCTCTTACAAGTTCAGATGGTTTTCAATTCCATCTAATTAGCCAACCAGCCAACTCCCTAGACACTAATGTATTGGGCCTTGGCTTTTTTAGGGCCATACAATCACTACAAGATGACAAATTAGCCACCAATATAGATGAATTGTTGGGTAATGTTTGGAATTCTTTTGAGGAACTCACACCACAAACTTGAACAATGTTTCTTAACATTGCAAAGTTGTTTCAGCAAGATCTAGAAGTCCATGGGGGAAACAACTACAAAATCCTCCACTTGAACAAGATAGGTTGAGTAGGACAGTGGGGACTTCCTACCTCACTTGAAGTTGAAGAGAATCTGGTAAGGGGAAATCTTGGAGTATCTACTACTCCCTGAGAATGATGTGGGTGCCTCATATGACATAGAGCATCTAAGCAATATTTTAGGTTTCTAGATAGGGCTACTTGGGTCATGGGGTTTACAGTATAAGCATCAAAATAGGTTGGTGTTTAGGATGTAAAACTTTTTTTTTGGGTTATAGCCTGCATTCTAGGTTAGGGCAACTAGGCTGCATACAGCTCTATAAGCTGCATTTTGTATGAATTCCAGGTGTAAGTGATGTAGGTGTGTGTTTTTGTTTAAAAACCATCAGAAAAGTTTCATGATAAGGCTTAAGCCTCCAACCTATTACAGGGGTGACTTATCATCGAAAAGCTCATCACAAAGGAGTAATAACACAACATCAAAGCCAACAAACCATTCAAATGCCACAAAACATTGCAAATCAGAGCCTCCAAACCATCACAGGGGTGGCTAAATTCACAATAATCCAACCAATGCAGAGAATACATAGATTAGCATGCCTTTAACTCTTAAAAAAATTGCATCACAAAGGAGCAATAACACAAAATCAGTGCTAAAAAAAACCATTCAAAATGCCACAAACATTGCCAACTCAGAGCCTCCAAACCATCACAGGGGTGGCTAAATCTACAATAATCCAACAAATGCAGATAATACATAGATTAGCATGTTTTACTCTCATAAACTGCATCACAGAGGAGCAATAACACAAAATCAGAGCCAACAAACCATTCAAAGGCCACAGACATTGCAAATCAGAGCCTCCAAAGGGTGGCTAATTCACAATAATCCATCCAATGCAGAGAATATATAGATTAGCATGCTTACTCTCAGAAAACTTCATCATAGAGGAGCAATAACACAAAATCAGAGTCAACAAACCATTCAAAGGCCACAAACATTGCAAATCAGAGCCTCCAAACCATCACATGGGTGACTAAATTCACAATAATCTAACCAATGCAGAGAATACATAGATTAACATGCTTTACTCTCAGAAAAAACTTTATCATAAAGGAGCATACAAACCATATAGCCAAGGCAAGCAATAACCCTCAATCAATTCCCTAAACAGCCTCTAACCTACACACAGTGGTGGCTTAG
This sequence comes from Salvia splendens, assembly GCF_004379255.2. Taxonomy (NCBI): domain Eukaryota; kingdom Viridiplantae; phylum Streptophyta; class Magnoliopsida; order Lamiales; family Lamiaceae; genus Salvia; species Salvia splendens. The sequence continues at coordinate 32,390 of NW_024598960.1, read as the reverse complement.
AATTGAAAAATACTCACAAATTAGATGAGATCCTTGAGACTAGGCAACAAGATCAACAACATTGCCTTTTTTCATTCTCCGGTGTACTCCACCTTTGATGAAGACGGTGGTTGAGTTTCAGAGTCGTCAAAGGGGTAGGACGGTGGTTGAGTTTCAGAGTCGTCAAAGGGCAAGGATGGTGCCTGTGTTTCAGAGTCGTCATAGGGCTGGGACGGTGCTGCGTTTCAGAGTCGTCATAGGGCTGGGACGGTGGCTGCGTTTCAGAGTCGTCATAGGGCTGGAACGGTGGTTGACTTCAGATCCGTAAAAGCCCTCAGACGGTGGTTGGGTTTTCAGATCCGTCGAAAACCTCTGACGGTGGAAGAGTTTCAGATCCTTCGATGTCCTCAGATGGTGGAAGAGTTTCAGACCCGTCAACGCCCCCAAACGGTCGTGGATTTCCCGATCGGTGGTACCAATCGACCGCTCGTTTGATTTCCCACCTGTCAATGACCTCCATGGTGTATCAGGGACGACGATATCCAAAGATGGCAACGATTCAAAATCCAGCGTTGCATCCCATTCATCGGCCATGAGAATCGATTGGTGATGGATATTGGCGGATATAGAGAGAAGATTATAGGAGGCGCCGATTAGGGTTTCGCCGGATGAGAGTGAGGAGAGAGGAGAAGGTGGAGAGAGAGAGATGAAGTCAAATGAGGGGTGGCGTTTGGGGGGCAGGTTGTGTTTTTCATTTTTTTTGGTTTATTTTTATGTAAATATTGGCATTTGGGTGTAATTTTGATGAATAATGGGGTAAAATTTTATGTTCAAATATGGAAGATTCTAAATGTGACTCTTAAACTGAGACGGATTTAAATGGTAAAATGTGATTCTTAAATTGGGATGGGGGAGTATTTATTTCTTAAGTAATGACCTACTCCACATTATCGTGCCGGACGGATTCTTAGTACTGTAAATCTATTTTAATACTCAATATTTAAATACTAATTTAAGAAGATAATCGGTAACACGCATAATACACAAATAAAAAAATAGTCTAAGATACAAAATTGGTTAAAAAGAGAAAGAAGGAAAGTGGAGAGGAAAAAGAGAAAGTAGGATAAAACATTCAAATCATATGGATATGAAATAAATTGATTAGAGGTCAAAGTCAAGCCCACCTTTGGCAAGAAGAAGAGAACGTACGTACATTAATTTTTCTTATTATTAGTCTTTAAATCTTTATACAACTAGAAATCTCAACTTGACCAGTCTCTCTACTTATCTTCATTTTACACACACACACACCACGTATTATACACATAACATATGCGCGTGTTTTTAAACTTATAAAGTCTGATTAATTTCTTTTAAATTTTCTTGCTCTCACTGCTGAAAATATAGTACTACTCCGTACTTGTTAAATTCATACTCCGAATAATACATTTACTATAATATTAAATATTGTGATCAAGATAGAACCATTCTTAAACGTAGAACCATTCTTAGACGTAGAACAAATGCCAAACGGATGTCGTTAGATCTTTTAATCCAATGGTGTTGATTTGCACAACAACTTCCCATTACAACCAAAACTATTATTAATGGGTGAATGCAGATAAGTGAAAAAATAAAGCATGCGTGGACTCTTCTTCGTTTCATTCATTCTTCCATCAACATGTGAGTTTTTTCACATGTTGAGTCCGGAATGTCGTGAAAACATAGTCTAATATGTATGATTTTTAATCTTGACCGTCATTTTTTCCTCATCCAATGAATAAAATATGTAGAGTTCTAGGTTCTACACTTAAGAATGGTTCTATCTTTAACGCAACCCTATTATATATATATATATATATATATATATATAATATGAGTCATGTTAAAATGAGTAGATGAGATTAAAGCTTACAGATTAAAGCTTACGGATTTCAATAAATAGTAGATAAAATATCAACAAAAGGGTAAATAGTCATTCTGTTATAACATACAATTTCACGGTATTTTTATATCAACATAGTGTAATACAAATATCAACACAGTGACATGAGAATTTCAACACAAATATCTGGAAATATCAACATAGATTTATTGATATTGTACATGCATTATATTGAGATTTTTTGTTGCATATATTGATATAAAATCTGCTTATCAACATATACGAAAATTGAAATAAAATATGCAATTGAGATCTCATTGAAATCCTTATGAAATTACCTTAATTTGATTATTTTTTACAAAAAAATAATTTAAATCGAGAGAGTTACGTAAAAGTTTTGAGATGATTTGAGGAGAGAGAAAGTGATTAGTTTTAACTACTACTATCATATAGTATAAAAATTGACTTATATATCCTTTAAGCTTATTTAAATATCATTATGTCAACCACTAAATCTGCTAATTTAATGGCTAAGATTTAGTCTTGGATTGCTAATTAGGTAGTAGTAATTGATTACAACCCTAATTAATAGTATATAGTAATGTACTACATAATATATCTAGACTTTTTTTACAAATCAATTAATGAATATGAAAAAATATTAATTTATGGATATGATTACCTATCTGATATTTAAAGTACGTGATATCATATGTCAAGTTTAAAGGGTTTGCAAAAAAACAAAATTTTGATAAATTTCATGATATTATGCTTCAATATCCCTTTAATTTATCATAAAGCAAACAATTATTGTGATTCACAGATGGTGCCTCTTAATTATGAAAGGCTCTATAAAACTATAAGCAAGATGAAAAAAAATTTAGCAAAACAAATACTCCCTCCACCATATAAAAATTTAAACTATTTTAATTTGATTTGTCCTATTAAAATAGTCCATTTTTACTTTTAGTTACATTCTTTCTCTATAATGAAGGGGACCTCATTCTCCACTAACATATTACTCCTAATATAATTTTTTATTTATGTCTCGTTTCTATGTTATCTAGTATGCATTATAATATGTGTCGTTTCAAATGTCTCAATTTTTTATGGAACGGGTACATACATTTTGAATCTAAATCTGGAAGTAAACTACAAAGCTTATGCACTATATATGCATCGATAATTAATAGAGACATCATATCACTTTATAGAAACCCCTACTCTCTATCTCAAGTTTATGACATCTCAACTCTTTGGCCAGTTAATATACACCAAAGTTCAATTGACATTTAAGTGGGATGTAGAGAATATAATTTGTTTGATGTAGCAATACATAGTTGTCAATGACGGGTGGCATCCATCTCTTTCTATATCGCATTATTTTAAGCCCCATTTTACAGGTTGGATACATACATATTTATGAGTAGTGCTAAAATGGCTATAATATGGCTTGCCATAAGTTTAAAATATTAATAAAAAATTAGTATAATTAATGCTAATTCAACAAAATTAATTCACCTCAAAAACAGCAAACATATTAGGACAATTGTACCCTTTACTTGAAAGGTAGTACTACTTTGATAATATGTATACGTGTAGTTGCATTCTTTAAATATTTTTAATTATTATAGTTCATATCGATTTTATTTTCTTCTATTTTTAATTTATTTTTTTAACCATTTTATAGTTTGATTCCATTATTCAGTAAATAGTACTTAATTTCTTTTATTATAGCATCATAACATAATTTATTAGTAATAGTTAAAAATAAGAATATCTTAAAATCTATTAATGATTAACTAATGCATTTAATCCATGTTTTATACTCCGACTGATTGTGTACTTAAACTTATCTTAAGTTCAAATGAAGGTTCAATTTATCTCCGACTTGAGTTTAATAAATGAAAAATTAAATTTGATATTGTATTTATTTAATTAAATAATTTGGGATTTCGGTTGTTATTAGATTCAATATATCTTCGATTTAGTTGAATAATTGAAAATTTTAATTTATGTATTAAATTCGATTGGATGATTGAGTAATTCAATATATCTCAATTCAACAACTGGTTCAATTGATTTCAAATTCAGTTGAAGGATTGAAGATTTTAATTCATATTTGATTCAATTTAGGAATTGTAGATTTAAGTTAATCGCTAAATCCAGTTGAGTATTTAATTGATCAATTTGTAGATAAATCAAATTTCTAATGTTTTATTGATAATCATATTTCCAGTCGATACATCTATACTTCAATCGTTTGTAAAATTACTCGAATATTTATTAAAATATTATTATTACATTATTTTTTATAGCTATTTTTTATTCAATAATAATTCGAAATTATAACATTGTACGTATATAATATTACAAACTATAGCTATTTTTTTCTCATTGGTAATTATATGTACTAAACTATTCATCAATTTAATTTACAAAGTATAATATTCGTTTGCCACTATCTAAACATTAAGATGGTTGGTTGCAATTGAAATTATTTAGTAACAACTACCCATGTATAATATTCGTTTGCCACTATTAAAAATTTTGAACTTTGCATATAGGCAAAATAATTAACTTCGGTAACAACTACCCATCAACCCATGTATGCCCAAGAACAAAGTATTGATTCAAGACACTATAAAAGTCCCTTCAAACCAAATTTTATGATGATATTATGTTTTTTTTTTATTTTTAATAAAAAATGATGTGGTAATTATATAGTTGATTAAGTTAATTTAAATTATTGTGAGATTATTATTATTTAGAATAAAATAATTAAAAATAGAATAAAACCTTAAATTACACTCCATAAAATATAGAGTTAAGTATTTGTTTTGAAATAAATTAAAGTTACTAATTAATTTGATATATGCAAGTACTATAATTTAATAATAATTGTTTTATAAGTAATTCAATCATCATCATCGGCTAGCAGCTCATTTTGAATATAGGTGACTAATTTATACTATCATCATTGTCATTAGTAAGTATTATTTATCAAAGTAAAGTACAAGTACTAAGCTTATAACTTATACTAGTATATGTCATTATTAATAGTAACTAATACTATTAAGTTATGTGGAGTATAAAGCAATAATAAACTCTTAATATTATATACTAGCACATATTGTAATCCATGTTAACAATCATAATATTAGTTGCTATTATTATAAGATAATATCACACCTTATAATTGGAAAATCTTTTACTTTGTAAAATATTATGTATAATGTTATATTTTGTTACTGTCATTAATTTTTTTTATATGTATTAGTATATTATATGCTACAAGTGAAGGATCTTGATTTTCTAAGAGAGTGGGAGATGGCGGCGAGGAATGGAAAATTTCATATTTTTTCAAAAAAATTACTCTATTTTGAGATTTTACTGTATAACTTTTATAATAAAATTTAAGTTGGAAACTAATTATCATACTGTGTTTAAAATAATTATGTTAACGCTACTATAATATTTAAAACAGTAATTAGTAGTATATTGATTTATGAAACTATATTAAAATACACTCTATATTTTTAATATAATTAATAATATTAAAATACTATAACATAATAATAATTTTATAGACTAAATGATAGTGTTACACCCTATAAATTATTATTCACTTCAAATTTAGTATAATCGATAATATTAAAATATAATATGATAATATATAGTATCACAACTTATAAATTATTATTGACTTCAACTTTAGTATCGTATAACAATAAAACATTTTTTTAAATAATAGTTTAATCATAAATTAAAAAATCAGTGTAAAATAATTACTGAAAAAATTACTATAAAAAGAATAAATCTAGAAAAGAAACATTAAAATTGGATTAAAGAAGTTAAATTAATAAAACAACAATAATTAAATAAAAAAGGTAATAGTGTAAAATTATTAGGGCATTAAATGAGAAATTTGAATCATTAATATCTATGACATCTAAATTTACTAAAATGTCATTCTATGGACAGCCACAATTATGGCTGTATAGCATTATTCCATATTAAATCCATTTGTACCTTAGAGCATCTCCAATGGCGGACGTCCGGTCGGACGTCCGCGACGGGGAACCGGGACGTCCGCCATTGTGGCGTCGAAGGTCGGATACGGACGTCCCGTGAGGACGTCGGGTGTCCTCGGACGTGCGGGCGACGGGCGGGCGGACGTCCGCCATTGTGGAGTGGGTCGGACGTCCGGTAATTTTTTTTTTTTTCAACTCTAGTGGGAAGGGCGATGGGAAGGGCGGATTGTGCAGGGGATGTCCTAGTGACGTGGCAGTGAGATGAGAAGTCCTAGTGACGTGGCAGGAAGTGTTTTTGGGATGTCCTAGTGGATGTCCGAGTGGGACATCCGCCAACTGGAGATGCTCTTACGACCTTCCCAAATTTATTATAGAACCAATTACTCCACGTGGTTTTCTCATCAATTTCCTAATTTTTTTAATTTTATGTATATGTTACAGATGAACGACTTCTTTTAGTATGGAGTATATTTTTCTATGACGTCTTCTTTTTAATATGAAACTGAAGATTCGAACATGTTTTGATCGATAAACATGTGCTCCTTATATTTAGTAGTACTACTACTTTTTTGAACCCACAGTTTTAATTCCAAGTTCTTGTTATTGAAATTGATTCAAATTCAACTTCCGTCGAGCTTGGCTTGACTTTTGATGTTAAGCTTGTCTGTCCTAAATCCGAATTTGTGAAAAATTGAACTCTAAAGTGACAACACATAACACTAATAACCATTTATGGTAAAACTACTAATCTTATTGTGATAATACTATATGTTTTGTACCCATTTTTATATTTTTTATATAAAAACATTTAAAATTAAAAGCACTATATTTATCTTTTCTTCGTAAAAATTTGTTCATAAAATTTCATCCGGGAAGGATATTTAAGAAGATATTAAGTAGTAGTAATATATTTTTAATTTTGAAAATGAAAATTTAAAATTTCTTCATATAAAAGTAAAATGTTAGTTTTTTTTGTTTGTTTTGGAATCTACCTTTTCTCTTAGAGTTCACTATCTTTCAAAAAGTTATACTCCCTCCGTCCCCGGCTAGGATGGCGCATTCCTTAGCCGGCACGAGATTTTAGGAGTTATTGGTTAATGTGTTTAATTGGAGAGAGAAAAAGTGAGTGTAAGTATTAAATAAAGAGAGATGAATATTTTAATATGAGCGAGAAAAAGTGGTTGAGTGTATTAATTGAAAAGAGATAGTTTCTAAAAAATGAAATGTGTCATCTTAGTTATGACAAACTAAAAAGAAAAACGTGTCATCTTAAGTGTGACGGGGGAATATTATATATTTACTTTTTATGAAGCGAAATGACGTTGTATTTTAAGAAATTAAATAATTCATACGCTTACAAAACTAAAATTTGATTAAAAAAATCAGGAATTTACACGCAAATATTAAATAAATGATAAAATTAATAAATGGAGTAATAAAGAGTCATGATCACTAGTCCAATTAATTCATGTGAAAAACACAAATGTGACTATTGAAGAGTCAAAAACAGAATCGACGCGAGATTCACGAACAAATGTGAGACGATATTATTACGAATACAAAACAAACGAAGGTGATTACAACACACTATCACTTAGCTCGCTACTCAATCGGAGAATACAACTCGATTGTGGATCACTCACCTAGCTAGCTCAAGAATCACAAAGTGTATTCACTTCTCTATCTAGTTTCTTGAATCACACGAATATGGAGAAAAACAAGATGTGAAACTGAAAACTAAAGAAACTTATTGTTGTAACTGAACGAGCTGTTCAAATACAACGGTTGTTAGCCGAGCTTAATCGAGCTCGGTGTTGGAGAAGCTTAATCGAGTTCGGTGTTAGCCGAGCTTAATCGAGCTCGGCCCTCAATAATGACTTGGGCCGATGGTTGGTCCAGCCACACCAAAGCCCAACAAATCTCCACCTTGGCTGCATCCACCATCCGGCCAGCCAAAACTCCACCTTCACCAAAATTCCCTCATCTTCTTGCAGTCAAGTTAACCAAGTCTAAACAATGCTCGAACTTAGCACTTGGTAGGGGTTTAGTCATCATGTCAGCTGCATTTTCAGAGGTGTGGACCTTCTTGACTGCCACCACGCCTTTGCTTATCTCATCTCTTACAAAATGAAGTTTGATGTCGATGTGCTTACTTCTCTCATGGAAAGTCTGGTGCTTGGCCAAGCTAATGGCGCTGTTGCTGTCACACAAGATAGTTACAGCCTCTTGCACCACACCAAAATCCCCCAATATTCCCTTTAGCCATTTAGCTTCTTTAACCGCTTCTGCTAAGGATATATACTCTGCCTCCGTTGTAGAGAGCGCAACCACAGATTGGAGATTAGACTTCCAACTGATTGCTGTACCAAAGAGCTTGAAGATATAGGCAGATTGGGATTTTCTGCTATCAATATTTGCAGCATAGTCTGCATCACAGTAGCCTATGAGCTCATCCTCACCGTCTGCTGTGCAGAACAACAATCCCAAATCTTGCGTGCCCACCAAATACTTCATTATCCACTTCAAGGCTTGCCAATGTGTGCTACCCGGGTCTGCCATGTATCTGCTGGTCAGGCTTATGGCGTGTGACAGATCAGGCCGAGTACACAACATCATGTACATAATACTCCCAACAATACTTGCATAAGGCACCTTAGACATCAACTTCCTTTCCTGATCATTAGCTGGTTTCTGACTGACAGAGAGCTTGAAGTGTGGACTTGTTGGAGTTGATACCTTTCTAGAGTCAATCATCTGAAATTTGATTAACATCTTCTTGATGTAGCTATGCTGCATCAACCATAACTTCCTAGCAGCTCTCTCTCTTATGATATCCATGCCAAGAATTCTCTTTGCATTTCCCAAGTCCTTCATTTCAAAAGCTTCCTCCAAATCCTCCTTCACTTGCTTCACATCTGCCTTACTAGGGCCTGCCACAAGCATATCATCCACATAAAGTAACAAGTAAGCAACAGCTTTACCTCCCTTGTACCTTATGTAAACACAGCTATCAAAGGCAGATTTCTTGAAGCCAAGTCTCTCCATCTGCCTGTCAAAAGTCAGGTACCACTGCCGGCTGCTTTGTTTCAGTCCATAGAGGCTTCTCTTCAAACAACAGACCTTATCCTCATCTCCCGGCCTTATGAATCCTTGTGGCTGCTCCATATAGATTGTCTCCTCCAACTCACCATGCAAAAAAGCTGTTTTTACATCAAGTTGTTGCAATTCCCAATCTCTCCGAGCCACAATTGCCAAGAGTATCCTTATTGAGCTGTGTTTCACCACAGGAGAGAAGACCTCGGTGTAATCTATCCCCTCCTCCTGTGTGAAACCCCTTGCAACCAAGCGAGCCTTGTATCTGATACTATCATTCTCAAAGGCCTCCACCTTTTTCTTGTAAATCCATTTGCAAGAGATAGGTCTTTGTTGAATCTGTGATCTGAGAACTAGGATCCAAGTTTTGTTTTTGATGAGAGAGTCTATCTCATCCTTCATAGCCATTTTCCATTTCTCTTTGTCTTTGCTGCCAATAGCTTCCTTATAGGTGCTTGGTTCTGAGATCTCCAACTCCTCTGCAACACACAAGGCATAGTATACAAAATCTGCATCTCTGAACCTTGCTGGTGGTCTGATTTCCCTTCTGGTTCTGTCTCTGGCCAGAGCATATTGCTGAACTTGTGGCTCTGGATCAGAGACATCTGGAGTATTATCAGTAGGCTGCTCATTCTCCTCATCTGAGGACATCATTGGCTCTTGGAAATCAGCAGCATCTGAGGCTCTATGTTCTGGTTCAAGTTGATCAAAACTGACCCCAGCAGGTTCTGGAGTTGTCTCTGTCTGCAGAGTAGGCTTGAATGGCATAGTTGACTCATCAAAAATGACATCTCGACTGATGATGACCTTTTGATTTCCTTCTTCTGTGCACCAAAGTCTATATGCCTTAGCACCATCTTGGTAGCCAAGGAAAATGCATTTTAGTGCTCTAGGTTCTAGCTTTCCTTGCCTTGTGTGAGCAAAGGCTCTACAACCAAAAATCCTAAGCTTCTCATAACCTCCTAGGCTTCCATACCATCTGCCATCTGGAGTATCAAAACTAATGGCTGAGCATGGACATTTATTGATCAATTTGGCTGCTGTGGAGACAGCTTCTGCCCAGAATTTCTTAGGCACTCCAGATTCAAAAATCATGCATCTTACTCTCTCAAGGAGAGTCCTATTCATTCTCTCCGCGGTTCCATTTTGTTGTGGATTCCCCGGAGCTGTCCTATGCCTCTTCACTCCCCTTTGCACACAGAAGTTATCAAATTCCCTTGATAGGAACTCAAGCCCGTTATCTGTCCTCAGACACTTCAAGCCATACCCTTTTCTCAACTTCAACTGCCTTGTACCATACACTGAACTTGCTGAATGTGTCTGATTTCTCCTTGAGGATCCATACCCAAACCTTCCTGCTATAGTCATCTACTACACTCAAGAAGTACCTTCCACCACCTATGGAATTAACCGGGCTAGGACCCCATAGATCACTGTGACAATAATCCAGAGGTCTTGTGGAGTTGTGCTTTCCTGAGCCAAAAGGCAATTTCTTTCCTTTTCCCAGCAAGCAAGACTCACACATTTTACACTCTCCCTATCATCACATGCAAAAACGCCCTTCTTGATCAATTCTTTAAGCCCTTTATCACCCACATGGCCTAATCTCTTGTGCCACAACACCAGATTCTGTTCCTCAGCAACATAGGAATCTCCCACAATGACCTCAGCCTCCAGATAATATAATCTATTTATCCTAGAGGCTGACATAACAATAGCACCACCATTCATAATCCTCATACTCCCACCAGAAAATACACAAGAAAATCCTTTCATTTCAAGCACACCAACAGATACAAGGTTCCTCTTAATAGTAGGTATATACCTTACTTCAGTCAGCAATTTAATAGAACCATCATGCACCTTAAAACGAATATTACCAATGCCTTTAACAACACACACCTGGTTGTTGCCGAGCAAGACTGATCCCTGTGCTTCAGTCAGGTTCTCAAACCATTTCTTGTGGCTGCATATGTGGAAAGAGCACCCGGAGTCCACGATCCAAGAGTCTGCAATGGGCTTCTCAGTCACATTCATGACCTGAGCCGGCTCCAAATCTGCTGCACAGTCAGCAGTGTTCTGATCAGAGTCGCCATTAGCTTGCTTCTTCTTTAAGGCCCAGCAATTTTTCTTGATGTGCCCAGGTTTCTTGCAATAGTTGCAAGACCTGGACTCCTTCTGATCCCACTCCCTTTGGCCTTTTCCTTTCCATTTTTCAGAACCCTGCCTCTTCCATTTTTCAGGTTTCTTGATATTGGCTTTCACGTTCAAGCTTTCCCCAGCCTGATCACGCAGTCTTGTTGAAGAACTCTGAAAATCCTTCAATTTCAGGGCCGAATACACCTCTTCATAGGTGATCTTGGAGTCTCTTCCAAGGAGTATAGCGTCCTTGAATTGTTCGAAGCTCTTCGGTAATGAATTGAGAAGCATAAGTGCTTTATCTTCATCCTTGATCTGCTCATCGACGTTCTCCAGATCATCCATGCATTTACCAAAATCTTCGAGCTGCTCCAAGATGCTCTTCGCCTCTGATATCTGGAAGGTGAAAAGCTTCTGTTTCAGATGAAGGCGATTTGCAAGAGACTTCGTCATATAGATGGACTCAAGCTTCCTCCACACTGCCGCAGCGGTCTCCTCCTTCGAAACCTCCCTCAGGACTCGATCGCTGAGACTCAGGATCAGAGTGCTATACGCCTTTTGTTGAAGTTCTTGAGCCTTTGGATCGACCTTTTCATCCGCACCCTTGGCGGTGTCGGCCTCCCCATTTTTGACGATTTCCCAAAGCCCTTGTTGCATCATCACGGCCTTCATCTTCAATCTCCATAGACCGAAGTCATTCTTGCCCGTAAACTTCTCCAATTCGAATTTCGCCGTAGACATCGCGCCGATTTCTTTCCTTTTCCCACAGACGGCGCCAATTTGAAGAGTCAAAAACAGAATCGACGCGAGATTCACGAACAAATGTGAGACGATATTATTACGAATACAAAACAAACGAAGGTGATTACAACACACTATCACTTAGCTCGCTACTCAATCGGAGAATACAACTCGATTGTGGATCACTCACCTAGCTAGCTCAAGAATCACAAAGTGTATTCACTTCTCTATCTAGTTTTCTTGAATCACACGAATATGGAGAAAAACAAGATGTGAAACTGAAAACTAAAGAAACTTATTGTTGTAACTGAACGAGCTGTTCAAATACAACGGTTGTTAGCCGAGCTTAATCGAGCTCGGTGTTGGAGAAGCTTAATCGAGTTCGGTGTTAGCCGAGCTTAATCGAGCTCGGCCCTCAATAATGACTTGGGCCGATGGTTGGTCCAGCCACACCAAAGCCCAACAACTATCATTGGTACTAACTCTATCCATCATCAATAGTAGTTCTAGAAGGTGGGAATCCACTTGCATATTTCACGTTTTTCTTAATTCCATAATATTTTTCTTTACCTAAAAGGCTAAAACCATAGTAACATCTTTTAGTTGTACGTATTTAACACGAATCCATTTACAATGACCCCACCACCCCAACTTGCAAATTATCTTTAGGGGGGGTGAACAACGAGAGATACAAATTTGTGAGGACAATTTATTCTTCGGAATCAAATTAATATAGGTTCCTAGTTGTAATTATTTTTTTCTTAGATAAGGCCGTGCAAGAGTGACCGTCTAATTGGAGTCAATATTAGAAGAAAAAAATATTATGATTAAATGTTATACCAATATTTAAGTGGATTTCGAAAATTGTCTAATATTTAAAACATAAAATATTTGCAACGTTTAATCAATTTCACATAGAAATCCCACGACGACATTTACTGTCGTTCAATCGTACAAAAAACTATTTCGAATTTATGTATGTTCATATAAAAATCTTCTACTATTTACATGTTTAGTTATAGTATTTTTTTCTTGTTTCAATTGAAAACTTGAATTCCTCTTGAAATAAATCAAGAAATGTAAGGTTAAAATTTAAAAACGGGATCAAGTACAATGAACTATGAAAACGTGTCAAAGTTGGCTGGTTTATAGACTTTAATTGCCTATCTTGAAGAAAAATGGTGATTGGGGTGTAATTAGAGAGAGGTTAGGAGAAATATCGGACCTTACAAGAGAATGATAAATATTAATTTAATTCATGACTCCACAAATATTTATAAAACGTGTGGTACAAAAAGATCTCATATAACCTAGGAAAGCAAATTAAAGCAAATCCTAACTACTAGGGAAAGTCATAATAACTAAATAATACTAAAACATAAACAAACTAAATAAATATACGGAGAGAATATCAGCTCCCTTCCGGAATAAAATATAATATCAGGTCCCTTATCACTGTTCCACTTGAGTTGATGTTCAAAAGTATACTAAACTTCATTAATTATTTAATAGACGTATGATTAAGACGTATTTGTAGAAGATAAATCATGATTACTTGTAATTAATTAACTTCTGTTGAATTAACATGAAAACTATAATTTGCGGCTACTTGGTTTGGATTTTTGCATTAAAAGAAGAAATACAACGGTGTCTTTTGCAAATTGAATTTCCGATCAGTTATTATTTGAGTACTCTATTTTGAATATAATACTTAAGCATTTTTTTATAATAGGTGTAATATGATTTGTCTAAGTTCGAATTTTAATATTAACTTTTTAAATATTGTGATGGAGGACTATATATTTGGTCTTATGCACCAACTATTTTGCTGCCTTAGCTTTTCTCGTATTTGATTCTCAACTTCTCATGTTCCAAATGTGGTTGAATTGTGAAATACGAACAATTTATTTATGTTTAGTTTCCATTACTTTTGGAAACTTGTTTTATGAACTGAAGATGTCTCATGAAAGCATGCATTTCTAAACAAATAAAAATGAAATGAATATATTATCGATTTATGCACCGAAAAATGAAATAGAAAAAGCACTGCATTTATATTTAAATATTTAGAAGAATATTTCAATAAATACATGTATACATGAAAAAGCAGTATCAAATTTTTATAAACAATCAAATACCAATTTGATCTTGAAACTATATAATCATGATCGGTTAAAGGAAAATTAGAATATATGCCAAAACTAGTTGAATTCTAAATTTGTAAGCAAAGCAAATAATGGTAGTATCAAAGACTTTAGCATAGACCAAGACCAAATCTACATATGTATGCACGAATGGGTTGGTGTGATATTCATTGAATTGAACCATGTCTTCTCCAACTTGTATATTCATGTCCTAATTCAATTAACCATCCAATTTCTGGTTTATTTTACTCATTTCGTTTCTTTTTTGCGTTTTTCTGCCTAATTAATTAGTCGTTTCTATGCAAATGTGCGATATATGGGTCTAAACGTATACAATTAGTGGTTGACATGTATCGTTCTTTAATTAGTGGATAAAAAAGAATTTATCTGTAGGTTAGTCTCCTGGATTTTATGGACAACTTGGAACATGTGTTGTTAATTTAGTCTAGTACTTAGATGTCATTGAGATATACCAATTTGTTTATAAAAGAAAACAATGAAAAATCCAAGAGAGTGTCAAGTGACTTTTTCATCCGTAATTAAATGGTCAGATGATCGATCTCAAACTTTAGATATGGATCAGTCTTAATTTTTGGACCAACTATTTCATTCTTTGAAGTGTCTACAAATCATCACATGGAAGAGTCCGGTGAATACCGTTGGTATAACAATACAAAAAAAGTAAACAAGGAAAAATTCTAGTAATTCTCAAATTAGCATGTCTAAATACGATTAATTTGACAAAAGGGGTTTACCAGTACTGACTTATACGAGGAACAAGAATTTCAACGCCAATAGGTGGTGTATTAATTAATGTGAATCACATGCATAGATGAGACTTTAGAAATTTAAAGAAAGTATCAAAAAATTGTTTTATGATGTTCTTTAATAAATTCAAGGAAAGTATAAAATAATGTTTTTTTATTATTTCAATTAAAAAAAATTAATTCTTCAGTACCCATAATTTGAACCCTTAATTTATCTATAAAATACCAATTAATTAAATTCGATATAATCAATAATCAATAATCATAGTACTAGTAAAAAAAGATCGTCGTACACTTTTTTGGGGTGGTTTGTGGGCCCAGACTTGGATGTCATGGCGGCGTAGATGCCATAGACTTCGAATTTTCATACTTGGTCGTCTGAAAATACTTTGAAAATTAGTAGGAATTGAATCTTTAGCGAAGACTTTGGGTTCAAATAAGTACTCTAATTTTACTTTTTTATCTAATTCTTTCTTAATATAGGCAAAATAAGTAATTAAGGTAGATAGGTATGAAAAGCTGAGATGGTTCCATATTATTTTAATTTTGGGTTTCATACACTAATCTTTTATACTTAGAATAATTATGTAAAAATTAGTACCACTAGGGCTGCACTCTTTAATAGAGCTTCGTACGGACGCCTTGAATTTTAGCCGTCAAAATTGAACTTTTAGGCCATCCACAATAGGAATATCCCAGCAATAGCCCAGCCATAGCCTAGCCACTGCCACATCATCAGCACTAAAAATCCTCCTGCCACATCATCAGCACTAAAAATCCTCCCATCCACATCAATAGCCACATCACTAATAACAATTATATAAAATGACATAATTAACAATCACACAATATACGGAATTTAATTTACGAGACATATACGGGAAACATTAATAATACTATTAAAAATTTAAAAAGTACAATAATTTAAAAATATTACAATAATTAAAAAAAAGTACAATAATTAAAAAAAAGTACAATAATTCACTCCTCGTCGCCGTCGTCGTCTCCTCCGTCGCTGTTGCCACCATCGCCTCCGCCTCCGTCGCCGTCGCCTCTACTCCCGGCAGCTTCCCTCCGTGCCGCCTCCAAATCCTCCTGCATGCTCAGGAGCAATGTTTGAAGCAAACTCTTCTCCACGGGGTCCACCGCCGCCCGCCATTCGGCCATCGTCTTGACCATCTGAGCGCGCGTTTGTTGACGCGCGAAGAATTTGAGATCCGCTGTGGATTGGCCAAGGGGGGATGCCGACTGGACCTCCTGTGAACCCCCGGCGACCCCCATCGCCTCCAGTTGAGCCTGCCTGTGCCCAACCGGGCGAGTATGGCGAGCAAACGAACGAGGGGTCGTGGGAACCACCGCTACTGCCGCTGAAATCACTGGAATAGTTCAGTCGTTGCTTCTTCGGCCAGCCAGAGTCGACACCTACTCGGAACTTCTCGGAGTCGTTCAGCACAAGATAGCAGTTCCAGTAGGTGAAGTCCTTGTACACCCCCTTCAGGGGGAAGGCTTTCTCCGCTATCCTCCTGCAGTCGTCCTCAGTTTGCCCACTGCTCATCATGCGGAGGGCGTTGGTGTACAAGCCAGAAAATCGGGAGACCGCAACCCTGATTCGGTCCCACGCCTTCCGGCAATCCTCCCCATTGCGTGGCCTCCCCTCCGGGCAAAACCTCTGGTAGGCTGCTGCTATCTTGCCCCACAAGTTGACGATCCTCTGGTTGTTCGAAACGAGAGGATCGTCGCAAACACTCACCCACGCCTTGGACAGCGCGACGTTCTCCGCGTCCGTCCACCTCCTCCGTACCGCGTTGTCGTCCTCACCCGGCTGCGAGGACTCGCCGACCCTTTTCCCCTTGCCTTTCTTCTTTGGGGCGCCCCGACCCCGCCCTGCGCCCCCCGTTTGAACGGGAGCATCCGGAATACCGGAAAGATCTATCCCCAAGTCATCGAAGGAGAAAGTGTCAAACTGGGCCGCAGGCGCAGCCTCCGTTGGCGTCGATGTGTGCGACGAACCAGTCGAAAAATCAACACTGGGGCGATAGACGTCCCCCGGTGTCCCCTGTGTCGCCGGTACCCCCGCCGGGCATCATCTGCATTCCGGGTGCCCACCCCGGCATCTGGACACTGGGTGCCCACCCCGACATCGCCGGAAACACCCCCGACGGACTCTCCCCTGGTATCCCGGGCATCATCTGATGCCACGAGTACATGTTGTAGTATGGGTGCATCTGACCTCGGGTGCATCTGACTCCATCCACCTCCCACGGGGATCGTGGGAGTTTGAGATCCGCTACTCCCTGAAGTAGGCTCGTTGTTGAGATCCATTTACCGTTGTTGATCTTGTACAGAAATTTAGATAGAGAGAGTACTCGTTAATACAAGTGGTGCGAATGAAAATGACAGGCAAGTCGCGTATATATAGTGTTTCGGAATAAAAAAAAATTAAAAATTAAAAATTCGCGCTAGGCGGTGCGCTAGGCGATCCGGACGCTGCAATAGCGCCTAGCGGATCGCATAGCGCACCGTCTAGCGCCGCGGAACCGCCGAGCGCTAGGCGGTTTTTTTTCCGCGAAATCGGCTAGGCGGCTGCAATAGTTCGCCTAGCGCACCGCCTAGCGCCGGCGCTCGGCTAGGCGCTATTGTGGATGCTCTTAGGATAGATAATATTCTTTGTACGAATGATCGGTTAAAATAAATTGCTTATTTTGAAAAAAAAGAGGCTTATTTTTTTATTTTCAGAGAAATAAGAAACAGTTTTATTACGTAAATATTTTGAGGATTTGTGATAAAATCCAAAGAAAATATCTAATTAGAATTTATTTTTTTTAGATTGAGTTCATCGTACATAGAGGCTTAGTAATTTTATCAGCTTACTTACAAATAATACTACTATTTCCATAGTGTTGTTAGATAATTAAATATATGCTATGTAATGCATGAAAGTTTATATTAATAAAAGTTGGTTGGGTTGTTAGGATTGGTGTACTAAAAAAAGTTTCGAGCAATTTGAATTATTAGAATAGCTTGTATACAATAAAAAAAAAGTTTCGGTTGAGTTGTTAGGATTGGAGAACAATTTATTTTTACTCAATGTTAGAAGAAGTTTAGAGCATTGTGTTTGCTTATGCATTTATAAGATGTTTTAAAAACATTTAAATGAATACTCTCTCCGTATGGCATTAGTAGTCTCGATTCACTTTTAATCTACATGGTAAATACACTTTACTTTCCTTTATCTCATTCCACTCACATTCTAATAGTCTATTTGTGGACGACACATGTTTTAATGAGAAATTGATAAAGTAAGAGAAAGGAGTACGAGGAGAAAAAGTTGGCAAAGTAAGAGAGATAGAAAGAAAAGGTGGGTAAAGTATGAGAGCGAGGAAAACAAGTGAGAAAATAATGAGAGAGAAGCTTTCCATTTTAAGAAATAGGACTATTTTTTGTGAATATCCCAAAATGGCAAAATGAGACTATTTTTCATGGATGGAGTATATATAAATGGGTCTCACATTCCACTATATTTTCTCACTCACTTTCCTTTATATTTCTTAAAACTCTTGTCTGACTCAAATGAGACACCTAATGACGGACGAAGGGAGCACGAAACAGACAAATCTAATTCTTCTTTATGGTAAATTGGTCGTCTAACATGTCATTACAAAAGGGTGAGGTAGTCGATTCTTTGAGAAGTAAAACAGTACAGAGTATTCACAGCCTAAATAGGC
The DNA here is from genome assembly GCF_004379255.2 of Salvia splendens. Lineage (NCBI taxonomy): Eukaryota > Viridiplantae > Streptophyta > Magnoliopsida > Lamiales > Lamiaceae > Salvia > Salvia splendens. The sequence goes on along the minus strand of NW_024598960.1, from coordinate 13,883 downwards.
TTTGACTATCTAATAGTAAAAAAATTGTATTGTCAGTTCGCAAGCCTCCTTGCCTTAGGAAACTAACAGACATTTGTATGGTTTAGTACGTAATGAAAGGATGTGATGTGAATCCGGGTGTCATAAAGAAGAATCGAAGAACCGGATTTGAGGACAAATCCTTTCACAAAGAAGGAGAGGATGATGTGAATCCAGGTATTCACAATCATAGAATGCAACGATGTCGAGGGTCATGGGTTGATTGGGGTCCGAGAAGAGGGTGGAGACATGGCAAGGAGCCTAGCCGGATTGGGAGGTCTGATTCAACCGGAATTTGCCTATGAAGATAAAGTCCAAATCCTCTCTTAAGACAACCATTGTTTTCATCGTCGAAATAGCTTCTCGTGGGTATCTTGCATGCCTCAATCGGAGCCCGGATGAGGAAGTTATGATCGTTTTAAGAAAGCCGCGCAGTGCAGAACAAAATGCGCGGGCGAGCGTTTCCTCATGCAAAACGTCCGGTCGGGCGTTTTTGTCGAGAGATTAGTTTTTGTCCATAAACTTCGCTCGGGCGGGCGAAATGAACCTAGGGAAACGCCCGGTCGGGCGTTTTGTCCGGGATGTGACTTTTTGACCATGATTTGTTTTATTTTGCTCCTTTTCACTCATAGTATAAATAGACATGTTAGGGTTTTTTCTATGCAGCTTTGAACATTTTGTAAACCTACCAAAGACTCCATTGTGAGCATTCCTCTTCATCTTTGAAGATTTATCAAAATCCCTTGTGGTTGCATTTTAATCTATTGCCGGGCTTAGATTGAATGTTAAGGTATGCAATTCTAGTTCTTGTGTTGCTAGTTTTGTGGAGACATTAGATTCTTGCTTTAGTGAAAGTTTCCTTGGGTTGTCTTCATTATTTTGTAGAAGGTCCATAGGTTCCAAGCATCTATCTAAATCATAACACCTTCACCTTCTCCCTTTTCCACCATTTTTATTGTTTCATTTCTTCTTGGGTTTGTTTGGGTTATTGAAATATTTACAAGAGCAAGTCCGGGGCAAACATATGTGTCTTGAACCCTTAAGATTCACATTAGGATGCAATAGTAAGGTAAGTTTTTTTTAGCGATTTACTTAAAGGCGATATCTCGGCGGTCGTTTCTTAAATCATTGTTGATATAACATTGAACATACGATATTGGTTATACATTACTTTAACTTATCAAAAGGTGATGATTTTTCGTAACCCAGGAATTCTGATATCTTGGGTAATTGTGATCAGCGTCTAGTAGTGCTAGCATTGTTATTGCAATGATTCGTATGATGGGCGAATCTGGTTTAATAAATCCTCAAGAGGTGTTCGGAAAAAAGTTTATTTATTTAGAAACTCAGCCGATTAAAATTTATTCCACTAATAATAAATAAAGTTTTTGAACTAGACCACTCTTTAAAATAATATAGAGTATTAATTAATTAACTAAAGTGAAATAACTGACTTAATTAATTAATTAATTAATTAATATCTATATTTTATAGGTAGAAAATAATAAATTAAATAGGAAAACCTCGTATTACTCGTAATTTGGGATTGGATAGATAATCAATATTATTTGGTTTAGTCTTGAACTAAATTAAAGCTTAATTTAATTTTAAAAGACTAAACATGTTTGTCTAACTCCAACCTCCATATATATACCCTTGATCTGGAATCTGGTCCATATTCATTTTATATAAATGAGGCTGACAGAATGAGAAGTTCCTCGTCATTTTTTGGAATTTTCAAAAATTCCAGACTTGGGAATTCTTCTTCTCTCTTCTGAGATAATTTTTTTTGGTTTTAGCCGAACATTTTTTGGAATTTTCAAAAATTCCAGACTTGGGAATTCTTCTTCTCTCTTCTGAGATAATTTTTTTTGGTTTTAGCCGAGTAATTTTAGGTTTTGAAAAGCTTTGTCCACTTAAAGGTCATAAACTGAGTTTGCAAAACAAATTAGAAAACTCATGGTCGAGTACTACATCACTACGTATAGAAGTGGCAAGCAGTTTTTAAATTTTTTTAATAATCCATTTGGTAATTCTGAACGAAAGTATTTTCACAATTTAGAATTTAATTCCTTGTTCATGAATTAATCGTGTTTAGAAATGTATTTATGATATGAATCAATTAATCTTGTAATGAATAAAATAGATCAATTCATCTTATTTATTGGTACATAAATGTCTTTAGCTATACAAGGTTCATCAAAACCCCAATATGGTTTTATTTCATATAACTACAAAATCAATCTTTGATAACCTTTCACTAACTACACTTTCACTATTAGACCATCAGCAGTGGGGCGCCCTATGGCGCGCCACGTCAGCATTTTTATCCTCCTTCTTCTCCACCTGCAGTGGGGCGCCCTAAGGCGCGCCCTATGGCGCGCCACATCATCAATTTTGTAATATTTACAAAATACATACGAATTAAACAAAAAACTAAAATACATTTAAAATAAGAAGTTTAAAAACTTCATTCATTTAATAAAAATTAATACATTACAATGCGAAATAATAAAAAATGCAAACTCAGCGACGGCGGTTACGAGCCAACACTTCTTCAATCATGTCGCTCATGAGCTGCACATGCTCCTGTTGGTTGCGCATTGAGGCCTGCCTAGATAAAACCTCATCGAAACCTAATGATGTGAATCAAATTGTACATTTTTATTCCCCTAACTTTACATGATTTATATAGTTTGATGCTTGCAAAAGTATGTTTTGTGGTGTAGGAAGAGAAGTAAATGGTGAAACAAAGAATGAAGCTAGGAGGGTGAAAAGCTGTGCAGAAAGCTCTCAAAAGTGGTCACCCGGCCGGGTGAATTTGATGCCCAATAACTCACCCGGCCGGGTGGGTTAATTCTAACTGCAATTGCAGTTTCGCAGACGGTTTTGGGAAGGAAAAGTCATACGGTGCTGGGGAATAAAAGGAGAATATCTGGAGAGCAATTAGAGAGGAGAGACGTGGGAAAACTAAGTGAGGGGGTCCACTCATCAAATTGGGATTGAGTTGAGGGGACGTTTTTTTGGGCAGAGGAGAAAGTTGACGGCTGGAGGAGAAAAAGGGAGAAAGAGAGGAGGAAGAAGAGAAGGAAGAAATTCCGACCAACATTCCGACGATCCGCCTCCATATCTCCATTCCACTTAACAAGAGCTTGCTTCCTATGGTTTTAATTATTATTATTACCATGTGTTAGATTAAGCTCTTTATGTTGCTCCAAGTTGTGATTTATACTTGTTTGAATGTGTCTGCACTTTGAATTCACATTTTGACATCGTTGATGTGTTTAATGTTAGATTCTATCACTTTAGAGGCCTCTATCGTTATAGATATTTAATCCTTGTTTATCGTCTCTTTAACATGAACTTGGATGGACTAATCAATTGATGTGTTGTTGAATTTGATTTGTTCAGAGGATAATTTGACAATGGATTAGGTAAGTTCTTATAGTAGATGATATTTTATTCCCGCGCTTCCGCAGGAATTTGATATCGTTGAAAGTTAATTCATGGAACAAGTGTTCAGCTGACTGTGAATTATACGTCGCAAACATGTTCAGTGCACGCGATTAGGTTGATTAATTAATCCCAAATATGTGCTTTCGATATAGGTGTAGAATGATTCAAGTCTAATGAGCAACTTGGAGTGACATGTTTCTCCCATCTGTTTAGCCTTTCCTTAGTTAACTTGCAGCTTAATTTTATCATTAGCTTATAGATTTCAAAACCTTCAAAACAAAATCCTTTTTAATTTATCTTTTGTTTGTTTTCCAATTAAATAATCTACGCCTCCCTGTGGTTCGACACTCAAAGTACTATACACGAAGCTGTACTCTTGCAGTGTAGTTGTAATATTTGGGTTAATTTATTAAACTTGTGTGAACTTTACCATTAATATTTGAACTCGAAAATTACACATCACCTAACGGTAACCCTCTATCGGGTGTCTCGGTCGATGTGCCGGCAGAGCTAGATGCACGGTCGTCGTCATTCCAATTGGTGATGCTTCCGCCTTCACTCTCGACTATCATGTTGTGCATGATTATGCACGCATATATGACATCGGCGATGACTTCCTTGTACCAGAAACGAGCCGGCCCTTTCACAATTGCCCACCGTGATTGGAGCACCCCAAATGCCCGCTCTACATCCTTCCGCGCCGCCTCTTGCTTTTGCGCAAATAAAACCCTCTTCTCACCAATCGGGCAGCTGACCGTCTTTAGGAAAACTGGCCACAGTGGGTAGATGTCGTCGGCCAAGTAGTACCCCATATGGTATTGGCATCTGTTGGCAGTGAACTCTATGGCCGGGCCGTTGCCGTTACATTGGTCGGTGAAGAGGGTGGACGAGTTGAGGACGTTGATGTCGTTGTTCGACCCGGCTACGCCGAAGTAAGCATGCCAGATCCAAAGCCGATAGTCAGCGACGGCTTCGAGGATCATCGTCGGGTGGCTGCCCTTGTATCCACTTGTGAATTGGCCTCTCCACGTCGTCGGACAGTTCTTCCACTGCCAGTGCATACAGTCGATGCTCCCGAGCATCCCAGGAAACCCGTGCGCCCTCTCGTGCATCTGCATCAGACTTTGGCAATCAGTGGCTGTCGGCTTGTGCAAATATGTGTCGCCATAGGCCCCTACTATCCCCCGACAAAAGTACTTCAGACACTCGCGGCCTGTAGTCTCCCCACAGTGAAGGTACTCGTCAAAAAGGTGTGCCGTGGTGCCGTATGCCAACTGACGAATAGCAGTCGTGCACTTTTGCAATGGTGTAAGGCCGGGTTTTCCCGATGTCGTCCTCCCGAAACGTGAAGTATTCTTCACGTGAAGACAATGTACGAACAATGCTGAGAAAAAGGTACCTCGACATTCGAAACCGGCGGCGGAACACAGTCGGGCCCCAACGTGGTTGATTGGCAAAATAGTCTTCAACCAGACGCCTGTGAGCTTCCTCGTGGTTGCGTCGGACATACGTCCTATGTCGAATAGGACGATGGACTTGCTCAGCCGCCGCTGCAGCCGCCGCCTTCTCGCGCTGCATTTGCGAATAGCATGCCGCCATGGCCTCTTCAACGGCTGCATCTAATGCTTCGTCAATCGAACGACCGGAATCAGACGAACTAGAACTATTGGTGTCTTCGCCGGGATTCATTTTCGTTGGATGTTGAGAGAGAATATGTTGAGAGATAGTCGATATGTTCGTATGCACAACTGAATGAGAAACGAGATTTATATAAAAAAACGAAACCCGCGTGCCATCGTCCGCGTGCCATCGCCCGCGGCCTTCACAATGGGGCGGACGATGGCACGGACGATGGCCATCGTCCGCGGTTTAAGTCGCGCCCGAAGCATAGGCCGCGACAATCGTCCGCGGCCTATGCCACACACCCACAGTGGGGGCGGACGATGAATGGCGCGGACGATGCACGCCATCAGGCGTGCCATCGTCCGCCCATTGCGGATGGCCTTAGACTAGTGTGTACTGTCTTCTTGTGCAATAAATTAACTAGGTAATTATCAATCGCAAATACTATAAAATAACAGAATGCACTTAGAGTGTCCACTATGGAGTGGACGCGGCAATAGCCGCGAGGGTGGGCGGTCGGCGGGCTGACTATAGCGGCGAGGTTGTCCGCCCCGGGGGCGGACGTGGCGAGCGTGGGCGGACGGGCGATCGCCGCGTGCGAGGCGAGGACGCGGCGGGGGGGACATAGCCGCGCCATAGGCGCGGCGACTATAGTGCGGACATCTGCCGCTGCGCATGCGGCGGCGATTTTACATTTTTTTTTCCTCTATAAATACCACTCCCCACCACCTATTTTTCATCATTTTCACAAAATCCATCCACTCACTATCTACATAACCACTCTCTAAAAAATGCACCGAGGAGACGACGAATCACCTGACTCTCAGGAATCGGGATATGGCAGCAATCCATCAAACCCCTCGGCCTATCCTTCGCAGCCATCGGGTTTTGGCGGATATGCTTCTCAGCCGTCGGGCTTTGGCGGATATGCGCCTCCGTCCCTGCATTGGAGTTGGAACCAATCTCCCCCCACCGTGGGCATCGAGTCCACCCCTTCCTCCATCTCAGTCGTGGAGGTCTTCTCCAACTCCGCCACCTTTACAGCGGAATCTGAGTCGTTCCGCATTTGGAGATTACAGACCCAACCTAAACGCGCTTCACCAGCCGCGTCCGGGTTCCCCTTTCCAAGCCAACCAATCTCCGTTCACCGAAGCAGATTAAGACGCATTTGATACTATGATAGGTCTGCTCAGTTCTGGCATCCCATATACGCCGGCAGCACGGGTGGAAACGCCCGTTCCGACCCGAGGAGGTAGCGGCAGTCGGGGCGGAGGCGGCAGTCGTGGCACTGGCCACGTCGGTGGGCGCACGGGCAGCGGGGCTGGCATTCCGAGTAGCGAGGGCAGTGGCACTGGCGGTAGCGGTGGCTCTGGTTCTGGGTCCAACCGGGGTAAGCCATACACCAACGACGAGAGCATTGTCGTGGCGAAGGCTTGGGATGCTATCACTTCGGACCCCGTGGTGGGCACAGATCAGGCCGAGGGGAGCTTTTGGAGGCGCGTCATGTTTGCATACGAGGAGTTCAAACCCGACGGCGCCGAGAGGCGCGACCCAGAACAGCTCCGGAAAAAGTGGGGTAGGATTCTCCATGCGACCAAGCGGTTCGCGTCCGTATACGAGAACAACCTTCGCCACGCTGAGAGTGGCCGCAGCGCAGCAGATGTTAAGAACCTGTCTGAGGGCCAATACCACACGGAGGGCTAGCCGAAGTTCACCCTGTGGGAAGAGTATCTTGTCCTTGCGGATTGTCCGAAATTCAAGTCGATCATGGCGCACGAGGTGGGAACAGCTCCTGGGCCAAAGCGCACAAGGCTCAACCTTGCCGGCGACTACAGTAGTGGAAGCGGCTCGCAAGAGTTCGAGCAGTCTGACGAACAAGTCGAAGAGCCAGCCGATATTCACACTAGGCGACGACGGCCTATGGGACAACAGGCTTCTATCCGCAGCGCCAGAGCGGGTAGAAGTGCCTCCCGCCTATCGGCCGGGGCGTCCGGATTGCGCATCCAGCAGCCCGCCCCAATCCCACAGCCCACGGTGCAACCCCCACGAGGTATTGGCCAATACCATAGACGTGCAGTTGATGCAACAACTGCAAGACGTATGCAGGTCATACGCAGGGGAAACTGACCCGTACGTCAGGAGCGTCTACAAGAGGCTCATCACTCGAATTGAGAGTCTACTGGGGTTGGTTGATAATGCGCCTGAGGATACCCGCGGCCGGCAGCAGCGAGAGAGGAGGAGGAGGAGAAGAAGAAGAAGAGGAAGACGAGGAAGACGACTCCGACACCGAGTAGACGGTGACGGAGTTTTGTAGTTGTATTTTATTTTAATTATTCGTTGTATAATTTTACCGTTTTGCAATACAACGAATATTCGGCCCTAATTACCTCGTTTTCTAGTTATTTACACTGCGATTATTTAAATTACATTTGATTGAAACTAAAAATATTTTAAAATGAAAATTGATTATAAAATTTGAGGGCTATTGGAGGTGTCTACTATAGTGGCGAAAATAGAATTTTGAGGGCTATTGGAGGTGTCTACTATAGTGGCGAAAATAGAATTTTGAGGCTGTAGACAATAAAATTGGGGCTATAGATAAAAACTGGGGCGGAGCTATTGGGCGTGTCCGCCTTATAGTGAAACCCTTAGAAAGTGGGAATTATGGCAACACATAAGGACAGCAGAAACTGACAAAACATGAGATGGAAATATTAGATAAAATGAGCACTAATTGACTAATCTCCTCACACGTAAATTGACGATCGTAGAATTGTCGACAGACCAAATTGTCGGCCGTTGACACCGACCTTACTTTTTTTAAACAATCAATTCCTGCTTATTTATTTTATTACTACATTATTTGTCTATACTTTCGTATATTTTATTCCTAATTTTACAAATCACGTGGCATAGATGAATTATGGAGTACTATAGATTATTTGAATTTATGCAATGGTAAAAATAAATAATGTACTAATATTGAAACTACACGTGATTTATAATGAATGATATACTGTCTTTAGTAGGGATATAAGAGCATCTCCAATGCTGACGGACGTCAAATAGCCGTCAAATAGCCTTCACACTGCCACATCATCAGCACTACAATTCTCCTGCCACATCAGCTTGCCACATCAACTGGACATCAAATAGCCATCAAATAGCCTTCACACTACCTATCCACATCACTAATAACAATTATATAATTTAATTTACACTTGTATCAACATACGGAATTTAAATTACGAGACAAATACGGAAAATTCGAATAATAATATTAAAATTTTTTTATTACATTAATATAAAAAAAAGTACAATAATTAAAAATATTACATTTAAAAAATTACATAAATTTGCATAAAACTACCCGCCTTGCAGTCCTCAGCGCCCACAACTCTTCAACTAAATCATTTTGCAGTCGAATATGAGCCTCCGTCTGACGCATGTCGGCATGTGCTTGGAGGAGGGCTTCTTCATCGTGCGGTACCCCACCTCGTACGTTGGCGGTGATGACGCCGTGGCTTGGACCTGCTTCATTATCGTCGGTGGCCCAATCAGTCAGTTGTACACCTTCATCTTCGACGATCATGTTGTGCATGATAATACAGGCATACATTATATCAGCAATGCAGTCGACATGCCACAAACGCGTTGGTCCCTTAACTGCAGCCCATCGAGCTTGAAGCACACCAAATGCGCGCTCCACGTCCTTTCGCGCCGACTCCTGCCGCGTCGCAAAGTAGGCCTTCTTCGGCTCTGATGCGCACCGGATCGTCTTCACAAAGACGGGCCACCTAGGGTATATCCCATCCGCCAAGTAGTAGCCCATATCATGCTGGTTGCCGTTGGCGACAAAACTGATGGCCGACCGACGCCCTGGCACTGCTCGTTGAAAAGGGGCGACGAGTTGAGGACGTTTAGGGTCGTTGTTCGAACCGGCTATCCCAAAATACGCATGCCAAATCCACAACCGGTAATCAGCCACGGCCTCGAGGATCATCGTGGGATTTTTCCCTTGTAGCCGGTCGTGTAAAAACCCCTTCCAGGCAGCGGGACAGTTCTTCCATTCCCAATGCATACAATCTATGCTGCCTAGCATTCCCGGGAACCCGTGCTGATCCCCGTGCATCCGCAGCAAATTCCGGCAATCTTCGGGGTAGGCTTTCGGAGATACTGATCACCGAATACTTCGATCACGCCCTGGCAGAAATACTTCATACATTCGATGGCAGTCGTCTCAACCGATGTGGAGGTATTCGTCCCACATGTCTGCCGCGGTGCCGTAGGCCAACTGCCTGATTGCCGCAGTGCACTTTTGAATAGGGGTGTGGCCGGGTCTGCCAAACCGCATCGTGCCTGAAGCGGAAATACAGATATCGCTGCTCCAATTCGTTAACAATACGCATAAATAAGTCCCGCCTCATCCTAAAACGACGCCTGAAATGGTTGGCGTCAAAACGCGGCTCCTCTGCGAAGTAATCTGTGAACAGGCGCTGATGTGCAGCGTCATGATCACGATGCACCACTTGTCGACGGTGGACAACTGGTCGTGGGCGAGGTGCCGCCGGCTGCATATAACTCTGCATCCATCGATCAACCTCACGGCTCGTATAGGCATCAAGCTCTTCGTTCATCATACGCTCGTACTCATCCGCATCCCCACCACTACCACCGGCATTACTCATTTCTTAAATTGATCTTGTACAGAAAGTAAGGTAGAGAGAGAGTACTCGTTAAAACAAGTGGTGCGAATGAAAATGAGGTTCAACGCGCGTATATATAGTGTTTTGCGAAAAAAAAAAAAAATATTTAAATCCGACGCCGGTTTGGCGCCGATCCGGGAGCCACAATGGCGCCCGTGAGGATCGGCGTGGGAACCGGCGTCAGCGCGGGAATCGGCATGGCGACGCCGATTTCGCCCACGCCGGTTCCAATGGTTCGGCGTCAACCGGCGTGGGCGAAAAATCGGCGCTCCGGTGGTGACGCCGACCATTGGAGATGCTCTAACAATGGTTTGAATTTTAGGTTTCTCAAGAATTTTTTGTTTTCTTCTGTCGATAGTCAATAGGAGTGTGTCCACGTGGTCTTTAGGAAAAATAAATAGATGCTACCACTATTTTATAAATAGGTTCACAATTTCGACACGCCTTTCAAAATTATTTTTCTTCTAAATATAAAGAAAATATTTTGTCATTTAATTTATATATGGACGTTTCAATAGTTTATAGTAGAGTATATAACTATTTTCATAGGAAAACCTATTGATTATTACTAAGTTGCATCTTGAAATTATATACTCCGATTTTGTTATGGCGTCAAAATTGAGAAAGGTAATTGTAGGAGTTTTAAAAATGTTAATGTAGTCCTAATATTGGATTCAAATAGAATTCTTGACTCTACTATTTTATGTTGACATTAAGAAATTAGTAATCCTACAAAACAATGAAATGATGGTCCACGCGCACTTTTGCCATATTTTGATCGTGACTCGTGGCTTGTGACGCCATTGATTACATCATCAATTTGGACAAACTAGTTTATGTGCTTTGCCTTTGAAAGACATCAATAACAAATAGTATTATATTCAAATTAATGATTGTTAATCTTAATGACACAATCATTTTTTGGTAAAAAACATTATAAATGACGTAATTGTTGAAGAAGACTTTGTTATAGTATTAGAATTACTCTTGAAATACAAATACGTTTGTAGTATTAATATGTTATCCTTGTGACTTCGATTGACCATATATTATGATCACATATTTTTTCCCCATACTTGAAAGTTACAAAGAGACCTACGTTTTATGAATAGGATGGGGTACAATTTTGTATTTATGACGCAGTAGATTTGTTACATACGTGCTAATAAATTAATTCTACTAATATACTACTATGATACTCCTTATATATTGAACTGTAATAATTTGCCAAAATGTGATTTTATAATAGAGAATTCAAAATTTGTCACACCCACTATTTTGGGTCAAGTATTATTTATTGGTAGTAGAAAATTTGAGCTGCGTTTTTTTATAATAATCGTTGTGGATTTTCAACGTGGATTAAATTGGTCTTCGGTCTTCTTAGATTCCTGTATTTACTAATATTTACTTTCCTTTAATTCTTTTTTGTCCTCACTCTTCGTGTTTGTGTCTCATTCCAAGTTAGGGTCAAACCGTCAAAGAAACGTAATGTAAGAAATCTAACCTAGCTACTATTATTAACATTATGTCTTAATTAATTAGCAGGTCTTAGTCTTTCTTTAGAATTGCAGCTTTAATTTCATTCATAAATGACCCACTTATATAATAAACCTAATATAATTGTAAATATATAAGAAATTAATATTAATATTGTAATAACTGATGCAAAACAAGGCATGTGGTAGCCGAAATCGGAACAGTGATTTCGGTATTTTATGAAGTTGTAAATATTCAATGGGCCGAATTAATGCTGATTGAAATTAGACTTTAGTGATAAGTGTTGACGTGTATATATCTTTGTCGGTGTTGCACGTTTTATATCCATAGACTTTAACGTCAGTTCAAGACGCAGAGAGAGAGAGGGAGAGGGAGAGGGAGAGGGAGAGAGACTTTATCCACACCTAATATTTATTTAATGATTATCATACTCAATCTGGGCATTATTAGATTGACTTCTTATAATATTCGGTATGAGTATAATTTAATTGAGAAATTTATTGTGTCACCCTTTGTAATATAGCAAACCAATTATAAATTAGGGTGAATTATTTCTTGATTAGTGAAATTAGAGTCAATAGATAAATGGAATTGGCCGAAAGGGGTAAACAAGCAAAGCAAAGAATATTGTATTGATAAAAATTGGTTCATTTATTTTAGTATTAAAAAATTAGGTGTTGTAGGTGCAGGTACACCGAGAGAGTGAGAGGATTGCAGGCCCAATTAGCCTTTAAGCGCAATGGCGCAATTTGAATTATTATTGGGCCAAGAGTAAAGGTTAATATATTGCCCATTGCAAATACTGAAATTTAGGCACCTATCATCACTCCTACTATTTTATTTTTCTTATTGTATCACAATTCAATAGTCAATCAGCTACACTGTTGATTTTAGATATAGAATGACAATCATAGTATGCTTTCTCTCACGAGTTACAAAGTTGGCAATAAGGGCATAAATAAACCCATCTCCATTTCTGACAAACACGGATTTTGCATGTTTTTAAGGACTAGATTTGACTTGTTTTAAATGTCAATCATGCAAATTATGTTCTTAAATTGCATATGTTATACATTTGGTATTTTTGACATGTTTGTTGATAAATGATAGAAAAAGATAGAAAAATGTGAAAAAGGCCAAAGTGCAACAGCCTCTGTTCGAGCCCATTCTGCCAGCGATTTTGAAGTCCAATCAGTGCTTACTACATGCCATTCTCTTCGTCTTCGAAAGAGCTTCGCGTGGATATCTTGCATGTCTCAATCGGAGTTCTGTGGAGAAAGTTATGACAATTCTACGAACATTGCGCAGTGCAGTCAAAGCTGACGGAAATTAGGCGAAAATTCAAGGAATGAAGAAATTATTGCCCAAATCCCTCCTTTTAATTGCAGATTCGAAAATATTATATTTTCAATTAATTGGAGGATACTTTTTACCATTCTAAATCTTTTCTAGCTTATAAATACTCATAACCTAAATTATAATCTTCATCTCAGAGTTTTATCAATTTCTTTCATGTCTTATACTTTTATTTTTGTTTTTACTACTTGTCTATGAGTAGTTAAACACCATTTGTAGTTTTTTGGGTGAAAACTATTATGAATATGTTTTGATTTATTGAATTGAACCTTTTTCTAGCTCTTGTGATTGTTTTGCTTGTTCTTGTGCTTTTATTGTTCTTTTGTTTGGCCAACTTTAGAACTATGTCCGTCTAACTAGATTAATCGAGAGATAGCTAGTTTTACGTGGTACAAGGAACGAGTACAACACATAGGCTTATCTGCACTCGAGAGAGGGGACCCTTTTTGAGGGCTTGAGTCTTAGGAACTTAATGAGTTAGAATCTAATCTTTTGGAAGGAGACTTTGATAGTTAGAGACTAATCTACTAGATAAGTGCACTCGAGAGAGGGCTTATCAGAAAATCGCGACTTTCCTAATAATCCTGGAGACACATAAAGGTAAAGGTTCTGTGAGATTAATCATCACTAGGTCGTAGTAGTTGGATCCTAAAACTCTACTTTCTTTAGCCTGCTTTGTACTATTATTTTGTTCTATAAACGTTTTTTATATATTTTTCTCTAGTTTAATCTTACTAAAACCCAAAGCTCCATGTCTCTAGATAGTATATGACGCTTAGTATATGATAGCCAGTTGCAATCTTATTCCCTGTGTTCGATATTCCGGTACTGACCTTTAGCTATACTAGTTCTACCCTGTATGCTTGCAGGTATTTTAGTGCTAATAAATAGTGCATCAATTTCCGGCCCCAGGTCCCCTCCATGTCATCATTCCTCTACAGTTGCGGCCCATGCTCCAACTGCTCTAAACCTGCAGGCCACAACTCGGGCCGCAACTAATAAATGACACTATTCACAACTTCAACCTATTTTACACGGAAAATTTCATTTATAACACGAGAATTTCATTTTTAATACAAAAACAATAAATTATAACCTAAAAAATATAAAGAAATTAGAATATTAAAAAAAATTCAAAAAAAAATTGCAAATCTGCATCACGTCGCCCCTCTCCTCCTTCTTCCTCTCCCCCTCCCTCTTCTTCCTCTTCCAAAATGTAAAAATTCA